>NW_028296692.1:0-106298 GCF_055471065.1 Atractosteus spatula | reverse complement strand
ACTACAGAAACGGTTGGAAGTTGTGCCCAGTGGCCCAGCGCCGAGCTTCGCCAATGTGATTCAGCTGCTTCCATTGCCTTTATTGGAGTGCGCTGATGGACCGTGCTCATTCTCCAGAGACCAGCACGCTCTGTCATGGACAGAGCAGGAAAGGCGGCGCCACATTCTACAGCCCTCTCCACGCAATCGACAAAATCGGGCTACTGAAGTGGAGAAAATCTCCTCTCCAGAAAGTGCAAATATCATCTTGGAGAGTATAAATCCTCTTGCCGAAGGTCAGCACTGTCTACAAGAGTACCCCTTGTAATGTTTCATAGCCAAAATGTAAATGTAGTGGCTCTCTGAAGGCACCAGTTCTGTAGGGTTTGGGCATTTACTGTGACAATTATTAATTGTAGCAGTAAATCACAAAATTGATTCTTGCAATGGCTTTAGAATCCAACCATGCGACATAACTCAAACAACGCACACACACAGGTACTAATACACGAGGATACATTTATTAATACATAAAATATGCATATAAACCTAACAGATCTTATCGAGAGGGTTATCAGAATACAAAAGGTATATACTCAATCAGTTACAAAGTGTTACACATATCAAGAGGACATACGTTCAGTATATCATTCATTTAGACCGTTTCATAAATGAACTTGGTTATAACTTCTACATTAGATACTCAAAACAAGTACAGAACTCTTAGGAATTAAATTGATATCAACTGGTTGGGATAACAATTGAATTCTCGAGCTGTAATGCATTGAAGTTGAATACTCATCCAATCTCTGGGGATTCAGATCTCCTGCGGGCACAAAGAAACAGTTGCAGGCTGTTGCTGTCCAATCCGCACTCTCTGGCTCCGTGCCAGGCTGTGCTGTGCGGCTTGCGACGGTGCGCTGCTGATGCTCACTGACCGGCTAGTTAGTGTTGGCTTTAACTAGCAAAGTTTGTGCACAGGAGAAAAGATGACTGTGGGTCCCAGCAAGTCAGGAAGAGGACCGGTTCGTTTCTGATGAAGAGCCAGTTCTGAATAGTGATTCAGCTGTCCACAGTTCCGACCTGTTCACGAGGCCTGCTGCTGGTTACTCTCTGGCAACCTCCACTCTAGACTCTTAGAACAAAGGAAAGTTCTGGCACTCGGACACACTGGCCGTTCCGTGGTTGTCCGGGCTGAGTCTCAGGATGGACAGGAGGCGCGCTGCGAGAATGTCCTGCCCTTGGGAGCCTTCTGCTCCTGGGCTGTCCTGCCCTGGAATTCTCCTTTGAATTTCCTTTAGAACAGTCCACAGAATTCTCCACTGAATCTCCTGAATCTCACTGAATCTCACAGGCTCTCTGTGTTGCCTGTTTTTACCTGGAGGAACTTCAGCTCATTGATTGGCTGAAAGTTCCATGGGCATCAGAGTCCCACGTGGGTTACTCAGCCCTACCAGTCCCTGATTGGTTGATCAAGGTGAGATATGAGTCACTTACTCCTGACACTTAGGAATGCAGTCCAGATGTCCATCTGGCACTCCCTAGACAGATAGGCGCCAATGGATGACCATTGATCATGATAGCCAGGCTTAGCTAAGTGCATCCTCGTCTGGGAGCTTGTTCCTTATCAAAAGAAAACATCCTAAATCAGCCTGCATGAATACTGTCTCTGTGGCTGCACCACAGAGATGGAGGATGAGATGGGGCCTAATTTGGGAAAGCTCAGAAACACTTAATTCTTTCTTATTAATAAGCCTCGCCGCTACATATCCCCCCTTTTTGAAGGTCACGAGGTCCTGAGGCGTTGTTGCCTTCAAAACGAAACAGAGTTAAGTGATGTCCCTTGCCATTAGAACATTAATCTTAAATGTCTACATTACTCCTCGAGAATTCATACCGGAACCAGCATTAGATACAAACAGGATGAATAACATCTGGAGTATGTATAAACACAGTAGGAGACATTATCTAAGTCTAGGAATTACACATCAGGGAGCTCACTGTCAATATCTGATACCTCTGTAGTAGATATTTGGGTAGAAGTCACTTCCTTTCTTTTGACATGCTACCTTTGACTCATTCATGCTACCCAGAGTACATCTTGATGTGAGAGTACATCATTCAGAGTACACTGTCAGTCATGATCCAGCTACCCGGCAGCAGTGTTACAATAACACCAGTTCCTGTTCCCAGCCCCCCGATAAACCACAACACCTGTGTTGGGTATCTGCTAGGGTGGTTTGGAGGTTTGTTCCATTAAAGCAAACTCAACTACCTGTACCTCTTCAGGCTTACTGTTTCTTGGATTTCTATCCAATTCCTTAGTGTGGCATCTGAAGGCATCCACGACCTCAAGTTTGGTCTTATGTTGTCTGGTTCCAGACCGTACAGTGTTAAGTTACCATGCTGTACTATGGCCTCCTCAGGAACTTACAGGAAAACTATTTGGTTAGGTAGGTGCTTTGTGGTAGCTATATCATACCTGTCACAAGTCACAGTGTCAGTTAAACGTGGTGTGCCGACCAGCCATTTACTTCCCACCTGCTCTTCATGGGGTTCATTAACCTCCCTCTGCTCGTTAGTAGCTTTACACCCTTCATTGGTGAATCGTTTAGACACAGCCAATGGATAGCTTTGGTAGCCATACCCATCTCAAGATTTGGAACCGAATTCAATCTTGGATTGCCTTCTGGGTGAGCTATGAGCGATGGGGTGGTTAATGTCACATACTCCTCTACTGAGAAGAGTGGAATCAAGTGGGTTGGGAATTGTGCCATGGCTAGACTGGCTACAGTGGCACTAAACTCCCTTAACAGGTCTTGTGTCAACATTCTGGCCTGTTGCACACAAGCATAAACCCACTGTATAACACCAACAATCATGTCCACTGGTTGGGGAATAAGGTTTAACCCTGTTGCATAGGAAGTTGCCTGTAGGATTTTCCCTAAGCTTTCCAACTTTTGCTGCTGTTGATACAGTCTGTCACCACCCTCTGGCATCTCTGACACCTGCCTTCTTGGGGCAGTCAGGGTGAGAGTGCCAGTAACAAACAAACCTACCAAAAAGAGCAAATGCACAACAGTGGTGGCAGCAATCAGTCCTCCCAAAAATCTTTTAGGGTGGCTGATCCCAGTCATCTCCTTCTGAGTGACTGTTGCCTTTCTAAGCTGGCGCAGCGTGTACATGGTGTCTTTCTCAGTATGCCATGTGGCATCTTGGGCACCAACATCCTGGAAATCTGGGGAGATCTGACGCAGCGGCTGATGCTGCTCCTCCATTTCCAGGGCATCTGCTTTTTCGATTTGTTCATGCCTGTGCTCTAGGAACCCTGCAGGGGGCGGTGCAGCGGTGGAGCATGCCTGACCCTCGGCTGAGTGGTCATCTGGAGCACCTGAGTGATCTGGGATTGTTACCCCATTCTCACTGTTCAGGTCCACCCTGCACACTTCCTGATTGAGGAATCCCTCTATCGGCATGTTTACAATCGTTAGCTGGGCGTGGGTGTAGGACACCTGCTCGCTCCCCCCTTCCCTCACTAGGGGTTCAGGGAGCTGCCCCAGCACTGAGATAGCTAGTTCACTGTCTTTGAACTCGCTATCACCCACCAGGCCCATGTCAGTGCAGGCGGGGATTCTGACACCCCTCTTTGCGATGTCCTGCACTGGCAGGCGGGTGACTTGACCATCCAGCTCCAGTCTGGCTGAACCACTGTTGGTCAGACTCAGACTGACAGACTGAGCTGGTGGCTGTAAGAAAACTGGCTCGGCTTTCATTCCCTGTCCCTTCTGGGGGACTGGGTGTGTTGGCAACCCTGCCGTTGAGGCAGGAACAATCAAGTCAGTCTCACTCACTACCTGGTAGTTGTGAGAAATAATGTTACCTGACTGCAGGTTCCCTGGGTCACAGCAGAGGGAATCGGCATCGGGGATCAGGTGTGTCCACAGCGCAGTAGTCTCAGCGTCCAGCTGGACCTCCTGTCTAACCTGTGAGTGTTGCACCAGGGGCACCTGGTGGTGGCCCTGTGACAGCTGCTCAAGCAGATCCTCACTGATAGAGGACCTCTCAGGGCTAAGGGTGAGGGCTACATCACCAACCTGCTCTCCTGCCATCTGGATCCCTTTCACCACTGCAGGGTGGTGGTCCTGACCCCTCTTGGGTGCCAGGGTGCACAGGGAAAGCTCCTTTTCATCTCCATGAGGGGAGATCTGCTCCTCTTTAGGGAAGTAAAAGGGGTGTGCTTTACCTGGTGGATCAGGCAGCTGCTTGGAGCACCGCTCCTGTGGCATGGAGGCTGTTGTGACCTCAGCCGGGACATGACTTCCCTGTATATCCGGGGAACAAGAAAATATTTTTATTTCTTGTCCAGAGGGAACAGAAGGAATCTCCACATAGGCTTCTGTGTTCAGTGGGCACTGTGTGAGCACAGTCTGCCTCTTGGCCCCCCTTTCCTTCTGTACAGAAGGCTTAGGAGCCTTGAACTGTTTCCACACCTTGCCTTTCTGGTGATCCACCAAAGGTTCCTCTCTGAGTCGCATGCCCTTTTCTTTTTCTACCCGTTTGAGCTTGCTGTATGACATCAAACACCTTTCAACCTCAGTGTCAATCAATGTCTCACTGTGTAAGACATCTCCCATGGCAGCCTTGAGGTAAAAGCTTCCTGCTTTTCCTCTCTGTTTTACTGCCTGCTCTGTGACTTCAGGGGTGGAGTCAGCACTCGCTTGGGAGTGGCTGACCTCATCCAGGCAGGAACCCTTCCATTCAATCAGATAGACTGAGGGAGGGAGAGGGGGCGGGTCTCCGCCTCCTCCAGTGGAGAGTATCAGCTCATTCACGCTTCCGGCAGCCTTGGGGAGCGGTTGTCTATGTCCTAATAAAACTTGTTCAATCCTGGCCAGGCGGGCGGCTACTGAATCCTTTTGTTCAGCTTTATCTAGCCCTTTCCCTTCCCAGGTGTTCTCATGTAACTTAGGACGCTGGGTGCGGTCCTGTGTGCCTGCTTTGGAACGGGGCTAAGCCAGCTCAGGAGCCTGTGCTCCTTCGAGCAGGGGGGAATTAACCCTGCTGGCTCTGACGGCGAACACAGTCGCTTTAACAGCTTTTTGCTCAGAGCGACTTTGGACATCATACTCCCAGGCTTTCTGCACGAATCTCTTAATATCAGTCATTTTCATGGTCTGTGCATCTGTATGCATTAAGATCATCTTTCTGACTGACGGGTGGAGATTCGCAATGAATAAACCCTTGAAATGTGTGTTCACTTCACAACCCTCATTATTTCGCCCTGCAAAATAAGTTCATCTAAGTCTCTCGTAATATTCGCGAGGGGACTCTGCTCTCTCGTGCTTAATGTTAAGGGCGGCGGCTATCGCGGCAGTCGGGTCAATAAACGCACTGTATTCTGATAAGTGCTTGACACAGCTCTTCAAAGTCATCACAGACTTTCTTCATCTGCCTAGCCATCCACTCATGTACAGCTCTGCTGCTAGTTTTCCTGACCAGAAACACTTTTTCCTGTTCTGTAGCGTTTGGCAGGTACTGCAGGGTATACCTGAGGTCTTGAATATAACTCTCGATATTATTCTCTGACACTGCAGGGTCAAATCTCTCCATGTCCTTCGCTAGCTCTCTCAGAGAATGGAGGTTTATTCTCCTAGCTTCTCCGCTGACGGAGATATGACGGAGATCGTGGTCAGACCTGTCGCTGCTAGAGAGAGTGCTTAATAGCGACTTGAATTCAGACCTTTTAGCAACCATCGTTAAACTTAAAGAGTATTACTTTTAAGTACGAAATCACAGTTCTACCACAGAAAACCACAAGATCAAGTATGCAATCAACCCAGTAGATCGCAAAAGATCACAAAACAATCAAGCACTGCTTAAAGAGCAAGGGGAACTTTTTTCCTTTCGGCTTTCAGCACACTGTATTGTCGAGTATGAAACCCGCGGTGTTTTATATTGAATTATTCCGCTTGGTTGACTCATTTCAGTCTTACCATAGCCCGTCCAGGGACGCCAATAAATGTAGTGTGCTCTCTGAAGGCACCAGTTCTGTAGGGTTTGGGCATGTACGGGGACATTTATTAATTGTAGCCGTAAATCACAAAATGATTCTTTTGATGGCCTTAGA
Organism: Atractosteus spatula; assembly: GCF_055471065.1. Classification (NCBI taxonomy): domain Eukaryota; kingdom Metazoa; phylum Chordata; class Actinopteri; order Semionotiformes; family Lepisosteidae; genus Atractosteus; species Atractosteus spatula. The sequence continues at coordinate 100,192 of NW_028296692.1, read as the reverse complement.
ATCCAACCATGCGATATAACTCAAACAACGCACACACACACGGGTACTAATACACGAGGATACATTTATTAATACATAGAATATGCATATAAACCTAACAGATCTTATCGAGAGGGTTATCAGAATACAAAAGGTATATATACAATCAGTTACAAAGTGTTACATATATCAAGAGGACATACGTTCAGTATATCATTCATTTAGATCGTTTCATAAAGTGAACTTGGTTACAACTTCTACATTAGATACAGAAAACAAGTACATAACTCTTAGGAATTAAATTGATATCAACTGGTTGGGATAACAATTGAATTCTCAAGCTGTAATGCATTGAAGTTGAATACTCATCCAATCTCTGGGGATTCAGATCTCCTGCGGGCTCTCTGGCTCTGTGCCAGGCTGTGCTGTGCTGCAGATGCTCACTGACCGGCTAGTTAGTGTTGGCTTTAACTAGCAAAGTTTGTGCACAGGAGAAAAGATGACTGTGGGTCCCAGCAAGTCAGGAAGAGGACCGGTTCATTCCTGATGAAGCGCTAGTTCTGAATAGTGATTCAGCTGTCCACAGTTCCGACCTGTTCACAAGGCTTGCTGCTGGTGCTTACCTCAGGTGGATCCTCTGGTTACTCTCTGGCAACCTCCGCTCTAGACTCTTAGAACAAAGGAAAGTTCTGGCACTCGGACACACTGGCCGTTCCGTGGTTGTCCGGGCTGAGTCTTAGGATGGTCAGGAGGCACGCTGCAAGAATGTCCTGCCCTTGGGAGCCTTTTGCTCCTGGGCCGTCCTGCCCTGGAATTCTCCTTTGAATTCCCTTTAGAAAAGTCCAGGAAATAGTCTCTCAGGCCCTCTGTGTTGCCTGTTTTTACCTGGAGGAACTTCAGCTCGTTCATTGGCTGAAAGTTCCATGGGCATCAGAGTCCCACGTGGGTTACTCGGCCCTACCAGTCCCTGATTGGTTGATCAAGGTGAGATGTGAGTCACTTACTCCTGACACTTAGGAATGCAGTCCAGATGTCCATCTGGCACTCCCTAGACAGATAGGCGCCAATGGATGACCATTGATCATGATAGCTAAGCTTAGCTAAGTGCATCCCCATTTGGGAGCTGTCCCTTATCAAAAGAAAACATATTTAAATCAGCCTGCATGAATACTTTCTCTGTGGCTGCACCACAGAGATGAACAGAGAGATGGGGCCTCATTAGAAAAAGCACAGCAACACTTAATTCTGACTTATTAACAACCATTGCCGCTACAAGTGAAAGGCTGAAGTGAAATAGAGCGGGGACGAAGGCAGTGAAGAGAGAGAACGTGGGAAGAAGAGAGAAACGCAAGGGAAAAAAAGCAGCGTCGTAAAAGAGGTGACGGAGCTGTCCTCTCTATAAAAAGGGTGCCAGCGAGCCTTCTTCTTGCTTACGGCCACACCCCCTTGAGCACACCTGATCTCGTCTGATCTTGGAAGCTAAACAGGGATGGGCCTGGTTAGTACTTGGATGGGAGACCGCCTGGGAATACCAGGTGCTGTAAGCTTTTAAGCGCAGGAGGCGCCCTATCCCCGCTCGCTCGCTCATTCCCCTGTTCACACGTGCAGTGCGGCTTGTCCGTCTGTTTATTTATCAGCTTTGGCGAGACACGGGTGCTTGTGTATTAGCGTGAGCGTTTTTATTCTAATCATGAACAGTTTTACAAGTCCGCAAAGGATCGAGGAAAGGTTTATCGCCAGCTGAAAAGAGACACAGTGCTTCGGCTGTGGAGACTTGTTCGGCTGGCGTTCGGGGAGTTGCGTTTTTCAGAATTGTATTGAGATCGTTTTCCACAGAGCTCAGATGTCAAAGCACAGCAGCAGCTCTCCACAGCGATCCTCTATAGCGCCCTTTCTCCCAAAGCTCCGTCCTCATTGGAAGGAAGCAAGAGTGAAAGGCTGAAGTGAAATAGAGCGGGGACGAAGGCAGTGAAGAGAGAGAACGTGGGAAGAAGAGAAAAACGCAAGGGAAAAAAAGCAGCGTCGTAAAAGAGGTGACGGAGCTGTCCTCTCTATAAGAAGGGTGCTAGCGAGCCTTGCTCTCGCTTACGGCCACACCCCCTTGAGCACGCCTGATCTTGGAAGCTAAACAGGGATGGGCCTGGTTAGTACTTGGATGGGAGACCGCCTGGGAATACCAGGTGCTGTAAGCTTTTAAGCGCAGGAGGCGCCCTATCCCCGCTCGCTCGCTCATTCCCCTGTTCACACGTGCAGTGCGGCTTGTCCGTCTGTTTATTTGTCAGCTTTGGCGAGACACGGGTGCTTGTGTATTAGCGTGAGCGTTTTTTATTCTGATCATGAACAGTTTTACAAGTCCGCAAAGGATCGAGGAAAGGTTTATCGCCAGCTGAAAAGAGACACAGAGCTTCGGCTGTGGAGACTTGTTCGGCTGGCGTTCGGGGAGTCGCGTTTTTCAGAATTGTATTGAGATCGTTTTCCACAGAGCTCAGATGTCAAAGCACAGCAGCAGCTCTCCACAGCGATCCTCTATAGCGCCCTTTCTCCCGCAGCTCCGTCCTCATTGGAAGGAAGCAAGAGTGAAAGGCTGAAGTGAAATAGAGCGGGGACGAAGGCAGTGAAGAGAGAGAACGTGGGAAGAAGAGAAAAACGCAAGGGAAAAAAAGCAGCGTCGTAAAAGAGGTGACGGAGCTGTCCTCTCTATAAGAAGGGTGCCAGCGAGCCTTGCTCTCGCTTATGGCCACACCCCCTTGAGCACGCCTGATCTCGTCTGATCTCGGAAGCTAAACAGGGATGGGCCTGGTTAGTACTTGGATGGGAGACCGCCTGGGAATACCAGGTGCTGTAAGCTTTTAAGCGCAGGAGGCGCCCTATCCCCGCTCGCTCGCTCATTCCCCTGTTCACACGTGCAGTGCGGCTTGTCCGTCTGTTTATTTGTCAGCTTTGGCGAGACACGGGTGCTTGTGTATTAGCGTGAGCGTTTTTTATTCTCATCATGAACCTTATATACTGTATCTCTACATCCCATAACCTTTAACGGCAGGTGCCTGGGTGTGGACATGTTGTGATGTAATATTTAATTTAAAAGTAAACATTTTAGTAAAGTCTGTTATATTGTTAAAATCTATAAGCGTTATAAATATCAATTTTTGCTTGTGCTTATAATTTATCGCTGCTAAATGTGTCTAATTCAATTATTTTAACACTTTTATGACCTATCCACGAAAATATAAAAACCTGCCCTACAACGCTCTTCTCAAAAGATAAAATAAGTTTTACATTTTTTGATTCAATGTAATTTCTTTTCTAGAGAAACACATCATTTGAGGCTTGGGTTGCATGTTAATATTTTTAAGGTTTAAAGACTTTACGTTCACGGTACGTGGAAAATCATTTCAAACATTTGAAAAGTTGTTGAGAATTTGTCATTGAAATAAGCTTACATATTTTAATTCAAAGTGATTACTTTTCACTCTCGATAAAACACGTGTGATTTTGGGGCGGGGGGATATGGTGGGGCGTTCTAAAACATCACAACCATTTGAAAAATGTCTTGAGCTATGTAGGCATGGTTACAAATTTGGAGTTTATGCTTAAATTAGCCGACTTGCCGGTTTTGAAATGTGAAACCTGAGCTGTCAGGCCCCGATATTGACTGCTGCGAAGATGGCTTCTTTGAGTAGTGAATCATCGGATTCCTCTGCTATGCAAACTGAAGAAGTAGGTTGCTAAAATATTTTTTCTGATAGTGGAATTGTCGTTTCAATCTGCGTTTAGCGTATTTCGTTTTCAACACTTTGTCTTCTTTTTAGCAAAAGCTGACCCAGCACTCAGTGGTGTGTGACAGTGGCTGTCATGTGAACTCTGACGGTGATTCAGGTGTTGGGGGTCCGTCAACGACTGATGAAGAGTTGCTACAAATGGTAAATATTAAACCACAGCAAGTTCGAAGCAAACGAAAAACTCTAACACAAAAGAGGCATTACAATTGTAAATATTTTAGGTAAAAAGCATGCCTATTTATTTTGTTAAGCCTTCCTTTTCTTTTTTCCTTTAATAGAATAACGAAGAGGTCGACGCATCAATCTTCAAACTACCATCAAGCTTGAATGTTTCGTGTCTGTTCATGTGTGTTCGCCAAAATGTGATTAATGATGATGTTCAACCTAGTTTAGCTAATGATGGCTCTAATGAGCCCGATGCTATGGATCAGATTGTAAAGTCGGTGGTATGTTGCACCTTCAACCATTGTTTAAAGGGGGTTGTGGTTGATGAATGCGCGGCCCGTTTGATTAATCATCCAGGTCAACGGGGTCACACATGCCTAGTTGTCGGGTGCGCGGATGGGTACTGTGGTGTCTCCGGGGGAAAGTTTATGTAAATGAAAGTAGTACTCACACCACACTTTTCTTTCCTGAGTTTCGTGGCGTTTCTTCCTCCAACTATCTTCCAAATACAGTCCGTAATCCGTTCCCTTAATCCTGATCCGATCCGAGTTCCAAAAGTCCGTAATAAAGCCAATCCGCGATGTATCCTTATCCAGTGTCCGTAATCCAAAAACCATAAACCTTTTCTCCTTTCAGTAGTCCGTTATTCTTTAGCCCGATCTTTAACATACACCTCTTTCCTCTCTTTTCCTCCAAACCGCATTCACCTTATCGGCTTCCGCCCTGTTCACTGCCTCCAGGGCACTTATATTTCGGTTCCTGATGCGGCTCAGCTGTGTCTCATTGTTTCTCAGGGTAGACCCTTTCCATGTACCGGTCAGCTGATTCTTTTTGGCAGCCATTTTGCTAAGGTCCATATCTAGTATTTTAAGTAGGTCATTCCGAAAATACCTGTTATGAATGACCCTTCCCCTGGTCATGTTACAGTACAAAGATGTGTTGTTTGCCGCATTAGAAATTTATAAGTGTCTCAGTTTAGCCCGAATTTTATCGGCTGTTCTGTACATCGCCAGTGGCCTGGGTGCCTATACTTTTACAGATGATACTGAGCGGAGTATAGAGCACTTGCTGAGAAAAATAATTGACGACCGCTCGCCATATGAGTATGTACGCTCCTTACTTGTAAAGGTAGATGGAAAAATACTACACGTGACTTTTGGTGCGTTGCAAAACTTATTTTATACTTATTTATACTTATTTTTACAGAAAAGAAAAAAGATCTATGTAAAACCAGGGCTGTGAAATACTTGCAATGTGAATAGAGCTTTCACTCTGTTTTACAGACACAGGTGTGCCATCGTGAGAAGAATGAAAAATTTCGAATGTATATGTAAGAATTCTTACAAAAAGTGCTTTACACTCTTCTTTCTGCAAAGCTTGAAATAAAAATCAATTAACTGAATGCTAATGTCCTTGAATTTGTTAAAGAGATAGATGTGCATGTAAAGAACATGAGTGAAATTACTGCAATTCTGATGTTTTCAGATCAGAAACTGAAGCCTGGCGGATTCAGCGGTGTGTATTCCAAAACTACAACGTATTTTACATAGAACCTGTGGTAACACCGTCCCTCTGATCACTCAGGCTAATTTATTTGCTCTGTTAGGGTCGCCCAGTTCGGTGTTCACGGCTATAGAAATGGCGAGAGAAAGGGCGTTATGAATGCTTTTTCAGATGCTGCTGAGTTTCTGAACAATGTTGGGGCGATAGCTACAACTAATTTTCTGCACCAACATTTAATTGGCGATTGCAAGCAGTAGTCTGTAATGTGTGTGAAAAGTTTAAAAGTGTATACTGGGATGTTTCTGTAATTTAAAACCTACTGATGAAATAAAGTGGTTCACATTTCACATGCTATTTGTCCTGCGAGTTCTTTCTGTGACACTTTACTCAGTCAGTCAGTCAGTCAGTCAGTGTGCGTGTGTGCGTGCGTGCGTGCGCTCACATCCCAGAAACTCGCGGCACTCACCAGACTTCCCACACCGCCGATTCCCTAGGGTTATAATAGATTGCATTCAAACCTGCAGCAGACATGATCACCTTCCATCCCTCGTTGCTAATACGCTCTTTCACACACTTATTTATAAATCGAAGGGGATGCGGTGGTGGGCATTTGGACCCTGAGGCCTGGGGCTGCTAGGGGTGGAAGGCGGGACAACAACACTCATTATGACACACCATTGGCTCTCGAGGGGGCGGGACATCCGCCCATAACATTGCACCATTGGCCGATAAGGGGGCAGGACATCTGCCCATGGCGGCCTCCCATTGGCTGAAAAAGGGGGCGTGGTACCTGTCAAAATGTTTGATGAAAGGTGTCGCTTTATTCTACTCCCGGGCCAAAAACAGCCCTCGGATCATCAAGTCAATCAGGAACTCCCAGTCTCACAACTGCATTCCCTCGGTGCTTCCCTACCACCCTAACCCAATTTCTATCCCCAGGACCATCATTAACAATGACTACATTTTACAGGACGATCCCTCCATTGGTACTCTTTTTTCCGACCGCCCAATCATCTCTTATCGCTGACCACCACATAAGCTTCTTGTTCACAGCTCCCTCACACTCAGCACCTTCCCCTGCAATAGCACTCGCTGCATCACTGGCAAATACATATCTAACGACATTCAGGGCATCACAGGACAATTCCAGATAACCCTGACAACATCCTGTATCTCATTTACTGTATCTCTTGCAAAAAATGCCCAGCTATCTACATTTGGGAAACCGAAAGGAGACTAGGAGAATGCTTCAGAGAACATATTAGGGCTGGGAAGGTTAAAGATTTCTCCAAGCCCATAGTTTTTCTTTTCACCTCAAATAGCCAGGATCTCTCAATGACTGACTTATTTTAATGTAATCTTCTCTATTCTCTTGCAGGTTTTGACTTCACACCTTTCTTCACCTCTCTCCATTTTGCACTTCCTGTGTGGCCTCTCTGCTGCTCCTGCCTCCTCCCCTCTCCCAGCTTTTGTTCTTCTGTGCTATTTAATCTTTGTAATCTGCCCTGTCTTTCTCACACCTGAAGAAGGCTTCACAGCCGAAACATTGAGTTTTCTCTCTTCTCTTTTCAGTATGGAATAAACCTATTACTTGTTCCTTTGCAGACTACACATGCTGACATAGTTTAGTTCAGGTGGGTAGCTGCTTCAATATACATTTGTAAATGTCAATTTAAAACTGTAAAAATAGTAAGATTGTAACTCCACTTTAAAACGTGGCAAGAAATAGACACATGGGAGGCTACACCCTGGAAAGGTCATCAGTCCATCCCAGGGCAAAGATATAAAAAATAAACATATAGGCAGCACATATCAAGCCTTACAAGAAATCATTAACACCCTCAACACACACCACAGGTCCATTAAACTCAAATACACCAAGCATGGTAGCCTGATAGACTTCCTAGACACCACCACATACAAGGTTTCTTCCTTCAACAACACAGACAAACTGGACATCAAGGTATTTTTCAAAGACACATTCACACGGCTTACTGCACAAGGATAGCTTCCACCCAAAACATACTTTAAAAGGACTGGTAAAATCACAACTCCTACACTTCCACAAAATCTGTACACAACAACAAGACTTTGAGGAAGCCAAATACACACTCTTCCCAGCTTTATGCCAGAGAAGATACACACAAAGTTTCCTCAAAAATGTGGCACAAACATTTCTAAATAGAAAAACTCCAGATGACAGAAAAATACCCCTCAACACATCATATTCTCAACTCAGCATAAAAACCAACCAAAAACCATGATATTAGAAAACACAAACATACTAAGGGAGCACAAAATCATATCTGCACACAGAAAAAAACAAAAACCTTCAGCATTAATTAGTCCAAAGCAAGCTAAAACCTGTACAAAACAGATCATATACACCAAGAGCCAAACATTTCATAACAGAAAACAATGATCCAAAACAAAGAAACTAAAGAAATCTTCCAGTTGCAAAGGGCACTCTCAGAAAACATCAATAACGCCATCTACAGCATCCAGTGCAAAAAGTGCGGGGTGACCTATGTGGGGGGAACGGGTAACTCCATCCGAACCCAGCTGACACAACACAGGTACATCAGGAACCACGGGACTGGAAAGCAACCCCAACTGGACAGAGATAGAATCAAAGAAAAAGGAAAGGGAGTGGATCAAAAGACTTCTTTACACCTGAACATCAGAAAAACCGGGAGGGTTTTAGTCGTTGGAAGGAGAGTGCTCACCTTGTGCCAGATGGTCCCCTCTCGGATAAAATCTGGGAGAAGGAGCTTTGTTCCCCTCTCCTAACTAGCCAGATCCTACAGGGACTGGAACTCTTCACCATACTAACACGCAACAAACAGACGAATAACTGAAACCAATCAGCTATGGAAACTCGCACAGCTTGCACAGTCCTACTAGGGAGGAAAACAAAAGACCCTGATTGCCTATTGAGATGTTAATGGTCCATGCATAATCCCCACCAGGGAAAGCAGAAACTCATTCACCAACTGAAACTGCACCTACTCATACAGAAACGTACAGAAGGAACACAGACCATAGGATACAAACTAGCCCCCTACAACTACAACACACTGCCCCTTACAAAACAGGATAAAAACAGGCCAGCATGGACACAGTGTCCCAGAACAATGCCTGAAGAAGACCCAGGCAGAAACATAGCGACACACAGAAAGGCAAGATTGTCTTCCTATGGAGCCACAGATTCTACAGAGGTAAAGCTGCCTAACAGTGGAAACCTAATGGTGTCAACGAAGCTTTAGGCATTTAAATGGTAAGTATGGATCAATCCAGAGTTGACAACGCACGCAACCGTACGGTCACCCTCCACACTGCCTACACAACAAACATGTCAAACAGACAGGATACCTTCCAACAAGGAACCAGGATCATCTACAAAATGATCCAAACAGTCCACCATTTACAAAACACAGCAGTTTTATTGGACGGGAGAACCGAGCACCCGCCAGCCTACGACGGAAGACCGAGGAACTCATAAAACCTGCCAAGCCACCCAAACTCACATATTTGAAGCTGGTAAGCAATGCCAAAAATTGGCTTCACACCACACTGCAGATCCTCGAAGAGCAAAATCTGTCATACAACTAGAGGATCTTGAGCTTCCCCACTGGGAGGAAGCTTTCACACTTGCTTCCAACTGATCAAAGAAACATTATGGGAGGAAATTGCAGAACACCACCTTTGGACCCTACAGTACACAAGCTATCAATACTGGGTTAGGGAAGGACACTCGGGCAGATCAAATTATCACAGCAGTTTTTAAATTCTACAACGACTTCTACTGGAAAGACTGCGAACAAGACCAAGTAAGAGTTAAGTTGTTTTATAAAGTCATTATTTTAGAGCAAGGTATAATTCTGATAAAAATACAATAAACAATATGGTGAAGCTATTGGAGAGAAAATTAAGGCTCGGTTAAGAAACTGAAACAGTCTTGACTTGTTCCTTTACACAAAAGTTATTTATTTTCAAAAGAGACCCATGAGGATTCATCTGGTGTGCAAGACCTGCCTGAAGACATTTGACCAGTTTCCTCTTCACCTAAAGAGGGTGTGTATGAAATGAGCCTCAGCAGAGGAGATCAGCAAGGTCCTTCTCCAGGCCAGGAAGGACTTGTTGAATCACCTGAGGAATGGGCAGGTCGGGGATTACAAGAGCATAGGGCTCATGTGTGGTGAGAATGTGAGACTGGCGGAGTCCATGGACTGTTTTATGTGGAATCCTGAAGACACATCAGCAAGGTAAGATATTTATAATTTATAAGGCTTCTTCTGTTTCATTTCTAACCTTTACCTTTATGTAAGGGTATGTTAAAATGATATACCAGTGGTCCAGATGCCCTGAGCAAGAGGCTGCTGTCCAGGAGGAAGAGATGCCAGAGACTGAAGTGGAAGAGGAAGGGGAAGATGTGAGTTCTGGAGAACTTTCTATTTTTTCCAAATGTATCTTTTGTTTTATACTTGTATTCTAGTTTGTCTTAGAAGTAAAAATGTTAAATGTGTATTTTGTATTCCTACTGTCCCCCAGTTCTTAAAAGCCATCAGCAGGCTCTCAGGAAGACGGTGACCCAGGCTGGACTGGACAGAACGCACTCCCTGGATGCTCCTCACCTGGCTGGGTTTAAACAGGACCTTACCAAGGATCTTGAAGTGGCAGATTGCTCTCAGGAGGTATTTATTTTTAAAGGCATTTAAAATTGAGCAGTGATATTTCCATAGCACATGTTTTTACTCCTTAGCTTAAAATTCACCCATGTGAAATCTCAGCCATAAACATAGTGACTCTACATTTGTCAGGTAGAAAATATTTCCAGATTCCTGTTTTTATGGATCCATCTGCATCTTCCTTAAACTTTGTAAAGGGCCTATCCAAAACAACAATTATTGTAACCAAATGAAGACCACTGGACTGTCTCACCAAATCATTGCTAATTATATTAAGAACATAAACCATTTTCCGGGCTACATCCTAAATGATATCAGTGTGAAAGTAGAGGATCCCAGCCTGGCTAACCTCATCATCAACTTCCAAAGTATCCTAAAGGATATTCAGAAGAAGAACAGTAAGAATGTTGCCAAGAGATTACTAAAAATAGGTCATTTTCATTTTAAAACTTCTTTCAGTTGTACTTTTAATTTGAATACAAAAAAAGTTGATGAGTATTAATTTCTCCCACAGATATAGACAGTTGCAGAGTCCAGAACCAAGTACGAAGGATTGCTGGAAGGTGTTGATGGTTGCAAAGAGAGATGTGTTGCACAGACTGGGCAAGACATCACCTTGCCTGAGCAGCTTCTTGTACTGTATTACCTGCAGGCCTTTCTCCAGCTGAAGCACCTGTAGCATCCCGGGGTGGTAAAGAACATGACAGTAAGAATACTTTCATACAACAAAAGTAAGAAATTACAGTTCAAATTATTACAGTTTGGTGTATTCATTTTTATTTTCTCGCTATTACAGGTTGAGGAATGGGTGCAAAGAAAGTGTTGTTTCAACAAGTGGGCACAAAAATGGTCATAATTCCTATTAAAGAGCACAAAACCTCAAACAACAGCTGGCTTCCTTTGCATTGAGTGAAGAAGAGGAACATGCAAGTTGATGGCTACATTGATATACCCATCCACTCAATTCAGGGTTGTGGTAGAACTGGAACCATCCTGGCAAGCAGTGGATGCAAAGTACTGTATCACCCATAATGTGACACCAGTCCATCACAGGACTCACTCACACCATGGCCAATTTTCATAGAAGCCAATTAAAATCCATGTTAATACCGAACAAAAGACCTCCACCTACATAGCTCCAATCATGTACAGTATTTAAGAAAATCTGGAATGTACCTTAATTGCATTTTATTTGTGTTTTATCAGCCGTTTCATCTTTACTTCACTAAACTGTGCTGTACTGCCCAGGTCAGCAGCTGTGAAAGGAGATGGAGAAGATGGACTGGTCAGCCAATGTATCAACAGTGTCTGAAGTGCTTGAGAAGTGGAAGCCCAACACAGGACTGCCACCAAATGGCATGCAAATTAAAAAGTTGATAAAGTATCAAATCTGGGGAGGCCTGAGCATCACTGACGATCCTGTGAAGGGGAAGAAGTTTGTGACTTCCAGGTGTTTCCAGAAGGGAGAGGTGGTGTGTGATTACAACGGCAAGGTCATCACAAAGACAACTGCTGAAGCTCACAGATGACAGAGGGAGACATGAGATGTCTTTTCTTTTCAGATGAACCTGCACAAAAACTGTGCATTGATGCTCGTGAAAAGCACTGAGCCTGCCTCCCGGATAAGGAGGCAAATCGGAAGATGGATAAATCCATCAAAGAGAAAAGACAATGTAAGGGCTGTAAGAAAGTCATTTATAATCAACGAACAGCCTGTCATAATTCTGTCTGTGACAAAAAGGGACATTGTTGAGGGGAGAAGAGCTCCTCTGTGATTACAGCATTTCCAGGAAATAATTTCAAGGTGAAGGACAAGCTCTGGAGTGGTTGGTTCACTGACCATTTCCAAAAAAGAAACTAAGTAAGTATATTAAAATGCATATTTTGCAGATATTCATTTTCTTGTACTTTGGAATTAATGTAAAAATTATATTCGTGTTAATGTCTTGAAAATAGCATTTCTCATTCTCATCAGCAAGGATATAAGGAAGGGATATAGGAGTGCTAAAAAGATACATGATTTTCAGAAGAGTATAGAAGGCAGATAACTATCCCACTCAATTGTTACTGCAAAGAAATGCCACAGTGTAAACAAAAAGGTGAACCATTCTTGAAATTTATTGACAGAATCTGAATAGCCCAGCATTCCCAGACCAGGCACTGGAGTTTCCTGCAGCGTTAGATGGGTAGTCTCTTGGTAAGAGAGAGATCGACAGAGTACTGGACTTCATGAACGACACCTTTCCAATTCATCGAGAACAGAGCCCACAAGATCTAGAGTCTAGAGAACAATTTCTTACAATATTAGTGGTAGTTTCTGAATAGGTTAAGGACAACATAGTTGTAGAGCTATCTTGCAACTTCTTAAAAGTTGTAAAAGTGATTACCATATTGCCAGTGGTTTATATTTAAAACCTAAAGATTTTAAATTGAATCTTTCTTAAACAAAGGACATTTTTCACAGGAACAGCAGCCTAAATCAGTTGATGACTGTAAATATGACAAGCTTGTGATAAATTGTAAAGTGCAAAACAAAGTTGTATTGTTTTGGTTTTGTCTTCAACATCATATTAATAGGCATGTTATTTTTAGAGCAGCTGCCTGCCATTCACCACCAGCCAAGGTGCCACGAGGTACATGAAATGACCCAGAAGTACTTAATGATACAGAGAAGAGCATATGGGGGGAAAAAAAAGAAGACAAGGAATATCCATTAACACGTGCATCTAGAAGCCAGAAGACGGGTGATGATCAGCATTTCAAAAGCAGACACTGGAGGTTGAATTCAAGTTTTAACAGTGATTGTCTATGTTTGGCTTCAACACAAATCATATTAATATGCTCACATTATTAATTTGTACAAAGTCCCCAATATCCATTACAGGCGACGTTCCCAGGAGTACACACGACCCAGTCAGAACGTGGCTAGCTGACGTGCAGTGGACCTCAGGGAAAGAACTCTTGCCCACACGGATGTCTCTGCTCTGAAAACCACTGGATAAAGGTATATGGCGGTCTGTTCTCAGCTGTTGATTTTGTGAAAAATATTGAATATGAAAGATTGAAGTGTCACTATTCAATGAAGTTCAGACATAAGTATTATGTTGAGAAGCTAGATCTGTTCTACTAATAGCTTTAGTACCTTAATATTGTACTGTTTGCTCTGGTTTTCAGACATCAGTCCAAGATCATTGGTGTGTTAATTGATTTCTGGTAAGATTGGCTCCACGTGTGAGTGTGTGTTTACATTTCTATCTGGCATCCTCAAAAGATGGTTTTGTTTCCTTTTCTTAATTGCTCTTGATTACTAGAGTTTATTTGGCATGATACATTTGTGATAAATGCTTTTTCTTTGTGAATAGTCTTATTTTAATCTACATAATGTCAATGAGTTAGTACCTTAAAGAACAAGCAGTAAAAGAAATGACATTTCAGGTTTATTAGCTAAAGTTACTGAGATTCCTTTACAGTGCAGAGACCCATCTTTAATATGCTGTGTGTGCTCATAATGGACTTGAAATTTGTTTTTGTCACAATGTAAAGTTATAATAAATAGATAATATACTCTATTTTACAAGACTTGACTATTTTAATTCCATACTTCCATTGACTGCTTTGGAATGCATTCCTTACAATTTTCCTAAATAATCATTGTCTCACAGTGTAGACCTGGGTGACATAACAGGGGTCAGGGCTGTGTTGACTGGAGGTTTGTGTAGACTGGCCATTGTCTATGCGAGACTGTGGGATCACTAGGGGTTCCCCCCCATCACCTGTAACATTGTCAAGTGGTATAATTACCTACAAAAGCTAAAGTTTCCTCCATTAAGGGGTCACTATTTGTTACATTCTGGCGGAACAAGAGACAAGATAAACCTCTCACTGTCACTGACCGAGCAGTCCGGGACACTCTATGCTAGATTGGACTGTTGTCTTTGGAAGATGGGGTCACAGGTGATGAAATAGACCACAGTGGCAGTCCTGCCTAGCTGTTATATCACTGACAGACTCACCCACACATTGAGAAGAGAGCACTGGTTTCTGTGCAGAAAGCAGAACAACTCACTTTAACTGGTCAATTAGGTCTAATGAGTTTTATTGCCCTTGACATCTAACTTACTCCAGCCCCCCTTGTGGAAACAACCCCTAATTACTGTTCATGAGCTCCTGGCCACACTTGTTCCCAGTGGAACCAACCTGGAGCAGCAGAACAGAGGTTTTTTTTTTCTTTAAGTTGTCTGCTGTTGTAAAACAAGTCATTCCTTAGGAATAAAAACTCTCCCTCTAGTCTGGTTGCTATCTCCTTTATTTGCCCCATATTCCCAGGGCAAAGCAGCTGAGTGATCAAAAGCTGAACTGCAATTTCACTGAATTTCACACTGGGTTACAACAGACCCTGGTGGGAGAATGGGCAGGAGAGGGCCGGTTGTGCTCCTGAACTAGTCCCCTCCTCTCCTACTCTCGTATTTGCATCACAGTCTATAAACTCCAGCCCTATTGCTTTTCTTCCAGTTCATTTTTTTAATACAGCTCGTGAATTATGTATACTCTTGTGAAGTATCAAGAAAGCACTATTATCTTTATTCCCGACGGTCTAGCACAGTAACCACTCCAATAACTTTAACTAGAGGAAGAAACCCAGCTTCTGCTCAAAAGGAAAAAAAAACATTGAAATCATAAATCTCCAACACTGGCTGTAGACTCTGTGTGTCCGTGCTCAGCGGTTATATAGGACAGGACTCAGCGCGCAGCAGGTGCGGCTCATTGCTCTACGCTCCCCGTGCGGAATGCGCGTCTCCTCCTTCCAGACTCATAACACCGCTGCATACATCCCTCTTAAATCCCAGAAACACAGAAACTCCGGGGTGTTTCTGTGAGTCAGTACTGGGTTTCTCTGTTCGAGGTTACAAGCAGAAACAAAAAAAGCGCTGAAAGCAGGAAGTTATTTCTGCTCGTAGGCATAAACGTGTAAAAATACATTTTCTGATTACTAAACCCCTAATAAAATCCATCTAAGTCTCCCTTTCGTTCCCAATGCACATAACTGAATATAAACCAGTCAAGTTCAGGTACTTTTCTGATGTACAGTATCTGAATAGTTCTGGCGCGGCTGTTGTAACAAAGATACTTACGAACTTTTTTTTCATACGAGCTCTTGCCGTTTTTAAAATGAATATTTTTTTGAATTCGCTAAATCACACGAAACACCAGCATCACTTATCGTAAGCATCTGACCAATTACATTCCTGAATGTTAAACCCATTTAGCATTTATTTTTAACTTGTTTTTTTTTAAATTACACACCTGTTAACTTAGTCCGGATCGCGGTCACCGAGGACCACTCCTGTCTCCCCAGATGACACTTATTATTTTTAAGATAAACGCGAGATAAACAACGTTTGTTTGAAACCGCTCCACAAATTTTCTCACATGCACGTATTCTCAAATATCACCACAACAAAATCATAAAGTTTGTTTCCACAGACATGACACTATTATGCAATAAACCAATAAATTAATGAACTAGCAGAATCCCAATAAAAACACCCGATCACCTGGCCAGCCCAGCATGTCAATATCATACATTTTTACCAACAAAACCGCAAAAGCAAAAACCAGCATATATATATATATATCCCATGTTTTTACCTTATTCTGGAGCATGATATATATCCAAAATAACCCAGACTAGTTTATCTCAAGAGCTAGAGACTAGAAAACGTTACTGATTACGTAATAAATGTTTCAAGAACGAGCGCCAGAAATAAGGCGATTTGATTGGTAAAAACCGCTGTCATTCTTTGTATTTTCAGCCATTCAGAGCCCTTAGGGGGTGAGACTTCCTCTAGAAACTTCAGGCTGCATTTTTAGCTGTCAATCATTGACTCAGAAGGGATAATCAATCAGTTTTTTTATCAGTTTCTTATCAGTGCTCCTTTTTTTCACACCAGAAGGCAACTCTGAGGTTTTTTTTCATTGCATAACAGCAGGTAAAGGCTCTCTAGCAGTGTCTTAAGGTTTTTATAGCAATTGCAATGGTTTTTATTCTTATTATTTTCTATATTTTATGATTTTTTATTATAGGCGTGAAATTTCATTCCAGGTCCAGTCTTCACAAAACATGATGTAGAATTTTTTCTAATTGATCAATTTGTCCCAATTTTTTATCCAAGCTAGTAGCCACCTAGAACAAGGTTTTCAAATCATTCCCAGGCCCTTGACATGCATATAGTTGAAAAATCTGACCTCTGAAGACCAAAAAAAAAATGTTCGCCAGCTGTTTTTTTTGTTTTTTTTTCATATGTTTGTCTGCTGAGTGGACACATTAAGAAATATAAGAAATTTGACTATTCACACTCAAAGCCAAGGGGGTTAGCTTCAATTTAAGACCTGAACCAGGCTCCTGCTATGTTCTGCTGCAGAGATATAACAAATGTTTAAGGGGGAGGAAATTCCAGGCGGACATTGGCTAAATATGTCACTGGTAGTAAAAGGTTAAGTATTCTTGCCATTTTTAGCATATTGTAAGTGGATTTTTTGCAAACATTTTATTTTTTAAATCACATGAAACACAATCAACCCATTGTAACTTCACATTGATAATTCCTGAGCTTTATAACTGTGTATTATTTCTTTTTACCTTGTTTTAATATTTTTTATTATTATTTTTGCATTTAACAGAGCTTTTTAATATATTGTGAGCATTTTAGTGTCATTTTAAAATAGGACTATCGATGCTCCTGACTTTTAAACCTGTATTTATTCTGACATTATTCTCTCCACCTGCAGATGAGGGAGGTATTTGATTTTAAATTTGTTGATTTGGGGGGAAAATATACATTCATTTCCTTGTATGTATCACCAGTGGGAAACTTGGCATTTTTGGATGAATTGCAATCTTTACTGCAAGGCGTTCAGACTGATATAGAAATGACTGGAGATTTAAATGACACATTTGATAAATCAGACAGGAAAAGCATAACATCTAAAATGGCAGAACCCTCTAAAGTACTGAAAAATTTCCGGCACATTCATAATCAATAAAATTTATTTAATTTAAAGCATAAAATTTGCTTTAAAAAGAAAACCACAATTTGTACGATATCATATTTCAATATCGACGTTCAGATGAAGAATTTGAGGATTTGAATATCAATGGAGAGTACATTGATTTTGGGACAATGTTTGCATCTGAATAATCCTTCCTCCTGGAAAGAAGGAAAAAAAAAGTTTTGAGTCTCATTCTTCAGGATCCCCCCCAAAAAACGTGCAAATTTGTTTCCGATGTATTTTGGATAAAGATATAACTCTCATAGAAGATACATTTTATCAGTTGAATGCAGTCGATACTTTCGACTTTTTATATGATGATAGGACCTACATTTAGGGCTCAGTACTGATAACACTGCTGCTATTGATGGAGTAGAAATAAGTGATGTACTGGCAGTTTTTTTTTCTGAGGCAAGAAGTCCTAGAACACCTCCTATAAAAATGTTAAGATTCAGAGCAAGAAATATTTTTCCACCTCACCTAATGCTATTGCATTAACGAGGCTGAAGTTGGCTTCTTATTCGCCAGCTGCTGCTTTGCGTTTTTCGTTCCATCTTAAATGCTGCTGCTGTGATGTTATGTCGTCTTTCGCCTGTAGATGGCTCATTTTTAAATGAGTCATTTAAATAGTCATTTTTAAAAATACTTATCCGGATGTATTACTGTACATTTCCTCAGTAAACGGGAATATGTAAGTAGAGACTGTCCAAATTGCATTTTTGTATGAAGCACATTTCAGAAACACAACTCACAATAAAACAAACTGGCATGTTATACCATGAGTAAATAAGACAAAGGCAAAATGTAAATTCACTGGCACTTTCTGCATATTTTCCAGGACCTTGCCTTCTGATCATAAAAAGTCTCAAACTCTTGCATTTTACAAGAAATTTTAATATAGCAGTTTTAAATGGGACATTTAGAACATGGCATATGAGACTATATGGTTAACTGAGGATGAGCAGAGGGTGATCGAACCTACCTCCTGGTTATAAAAATGTCTAAAAATGCTGACACAGATGTGTGAGAGACAATATAACAGACTGTCAAAATCCTGAACTTCAGGACATTTTATGATACCATTTGAAAAATATGACCCTCTGAGCATGGCATGTGAGAAAATGGCATGTGAGAATGCATTGGGAAAAGGTGAATGCGATTTCTGCTGAATTGCTATGGCCCTCCCTCCTGATTACAAACTCGTCTCACAATTCTGACACTGAGGTGTGAGACACAATGTAACAGACACTGTTAAATTGTGAAGTACAAGAGATTATACTGTTACGTTTTTTTTTAATATTGACCCTCTGGCATGTGAGGACTTGTAGTCAACAAAATAGCACACATTCTGCCAATTTGCTTTGTCCCTCCTTCCTCGTTACCAAAACATCTTAGTATACCGACACTAAGGTAAATGTCTCTAAATCCAGAAGTTAAGTTGTCAAAGTATATCGGAGTCAACCGATACTGATCAGGTTCTGCTGATGCTGAGCCCGCAGCCTTCACCATAAGGTCCAATTCCCCAAGCCTGCTGACCTTATATGTCCATCCCTTCTCGTCAAAATTCGTATTTTCACAGGGTACCCTTCAGAAATTGCAGTATAGAATGAAAATAACTCCAATAGATATCGGCCACTGTTGGCGATTTTCCTTTAAGATAGATAGATAATACTTTATTAATCCCGTAGGGAAATTGACAAATGATTCTCCAGAAATTTTACGGAGTGTATCACTTTCACTGAGACCGAGAAGTGTTAAGCTGTACATGAGTCTTTGTGGCTCGGTTGTTAACCAAAAGGGTGGTGGTTTAAGACCTCCCAGGGACGCTATGAGCCTTTTAATGAACACACCCTCTTCACTTCATTTCTCCATGGCCGGTCTTGTACCGCAATCAAATACAGAGCCCGTAGGGGGCAGTAAGCCCGCATATATAGCTCACTGTGTATATAATGAAGAAGCGGAGGTTAGTTTCTCATCTGCATGTTGCAGAGCCTTACGCAACTCGTACCAACAGTTGGGGTTTGATCCCTGCGTGGGCTATTAGTTGAAAGACCATTGTAAATGACGTGTAACAGCTTTATGCAGCTGGCTTTTATGTTTCATACTAAATTGCTATCTTGAAACCAAAATAATTAGAAATATGGAACACAACTGTTGTTCCCCATGAAGGAAAGCTGTTTTACACTGACGTCACTCCTTTTTATTTAATCCAGATTTTAAAAACAACTCCGCCCTATCAAAGGAAAATGTTACACAAAAGTTGGAAAGCACACTCTGAATCCAGATGTATATTTGATTTCCGCAATCCCTTCAAGGCTGCCTATGTTAATCGTAAGTGTATAGAAGAAACATTTAATATATTGTTCAGTTTAAATCAAAATGCTTTACTACTACAAGAGAGAAGTATAGTATGGAGGATGCGACAAAAGTGTGATTTCTTGGAATAAAACTACTTTTCTTTGCGTTCGAAATTAATCGAAACAATTGACACACAAACCCTTTGTCTTTTTTAAAGAGATTATATCTTTAAGCAGACAAATGTATAAAATGTGTTTTTTTTACCTAGAGATTTTGGACAGGGGCGATGTATTACTAGTAGAGGCTGCTGACTAATTAACACTGTACTGTCTGGAGATCAGCTCCATTTGCAATAAAAAAACGTGCGTAACAAAGCTGGAGAGCAGCTGAACTTGTGCTCAGTAGTCAGTATGGTGCTGAGGGTTCAATAATGGCGTTGTTGTATTAGCACAAGCTGCACAGGCTCTGAATCAGACCATTTCAATTAGTCTGATCAGTGCAGGACAAGTTAATGTAGAATTATTGCTTTGTCTGTCTCTTGTTTGTATATAAATGAATGTCTCTGATAACTTAATGTTAGTTTTTAATTTAGTTTTAGTTTTACGATGTAGGTCATGCGTTGATATATGACATGTCTCATTCCTGATTCAGCTCATGCTCCATAGGAGAGAAGAGATTCCTCCTGTTTCTCGTACAACCATATCAGAACAAAAGCCCGTGTCACCCAGCTCTGATTCAAGATCGAGTTGCATCTTCAACATTTTGTTTCTGATCATTATTTTCTTCAGTTATGATCAATATTGAACTTTTTCTAAATAAAACAAAAATAATCAAACATGCAGGCAGATTTTTTTAAAAGTATTAGGAGTTGACAGGGCGCTCCTTCGGAATAGTCGTCAGAAAATGTGAGAAAAGGAAAGTTATGTAAACTCTCACACACAGCATTAAAGATTGGAATCTGATCATAAAAAAAATAGCTGTCTCCCCGTCGGTAATCAAACCCCAGTTTCCCGCGTGACAGGCAGGGACACAAAAAACTTTACTAACTAGGAGCGCTTGCTAGCTATTAGGAGGCATTTACTCTTAAGTATGTAACTGTTTTGGGTTTCGACTTTAATTTTCCCAATACCAGTTTTTTACAAAAGTAAAGGCACACGGCACATGTGTGCCACATCACGTCCGAGTTTAGTGACAACTACCTCAGAGATTGTAAGCTGGGTAGTTTCAGATCAGATCACGTTTTTTATCAAAGGTTCAAGCAAACCCGAATACTTTTGCAAGAGACATTTCAGAATCCCAGTCAAATCCAGTACGATTGCTGGATACTTCGAATTCGACTGAACTATAGCACAGATCTGCAGTCCACCATTAGAAATACTGTGGGTGTGTTGTATAAGCCACACAGCCAAAATAGTTCTAAAACAGGAGATGCATCCTCGTTTAGGAATGTGGTATAAAGTGAAATGGTCTGGGAAGAGTCCTACATTTGAACAGTTCAAAATAGACATAAAGGGGTATTTACGGACTCTTTCGAAATGTAAGAACAAGCTGTGCGGACCTTATCAATATTTACCTTGTGTAATCGTTTTTCATAAAGTGTAATTGTATTATAGCATGTGCCCCTGATAATTTCTTGATACGTTATATGTGCTCTTGTTTGTATTGTATGTAGTTTTGTTGTTCAAATAAAACGTAAAAGACACAACTTTCCGGATGCGGCTGCTGTAAAAATAAAATGACATCAAGGGTGCTGTACGCAGAGGTCTGAAACCTGCTCCACAGAAGATCTTTATCCAGAGGTGTTAAAGAAGTCGAGATCTCGCCATGAGAGGGGAAGCATCTCAGAAAAAGCAGGTGCAGTCAGTTCCACGGTCATAACGCCACTAAGTCGGGCGACAAGAGCAAAACCCACCCGGCTTCCTCCGAGCAAGTAATGAGACAAAGAGACAGGGTACAGTGGGTAGTGTGGCCGAGCAGTCTAAGACGCTGGATTAAGGCTCCCGTCTCTTCGGGGGCGTGGGTTCGCATCCCACTGCTGCCAGGTGCTTCTGTCGAGACCCCCTTTCAGCTGACTTCAGACGAAAGGGAGGGAGCTGCTTTTTGGCAGTCTCTCGAGAAACTAAGCAAAGTGTTTAAAGATGCTTTCTCAGCTTGACATCAAGGCACAAAACAAAAACCTTCTTACGTCCTCTCAACCCAAAAGCGCTTGGGATTTGCCCCTAAGGATAAATTCTGTACAGTAAGACAGGAAGAAAGGCACCGCTGGGAATCGGACCCAGGATCTCCTGTTTACTAGACAGGCGCTTTAGCCAACTAAGCCACGGCGCCGGCAAAGTGCTGTCCTTTGACAGCCACTTGGACACGTCTCAACTGCTCTGAGACATCTGTGTTCGGTGTGCACCGAGCCTGCTCGCCTTGCAAGTAGCCTCATTTACATGCGATAGCTCCACCACTAAGAGAAAGGATGAGAAATGGCTTTTATCTGGCACTTTTCATGTCAGAGGATCTCAATCTGCTTTCCGTGTACAAGAGGATGTCCAACTCATGTAGCTAAAGACGTAGACGACAGTGCTCCACTGAAATCTTGATCTCACAACCCTCGGCATGACTCCGCTGTGTTCTGCTTTAGACAAAGTGGGGAAAAGACTTCTTTCATCACACGTCTTGCACTGTTTACGGTGTTTGCAGTGCTCTTTCTTAAATGAAAACCAGGAATCGGCACCATATGAGGTGAGACTACATAATATTGGAACAAGTAGCCTCGCCATTCCATGCGTGACGTGAGCAAAGTGTAATTCCTGTCTTTATAGTGTGCTTGTTAGAGACTTAGCTGGCACCCAGAGCGCTTTAAATCCGGGAGTCAGCAGCCCAAGACAAGAGAGCTTCCTTCGTCTATGTTTTTTGCGTTAAGGGGGGAAACCATGCGTGTGCTGCAAACGATCTTAGTATCGAAGTGCCGTCCCACATAACCAATCCGAACAATCTGCTTTACAGAGGAGCACTGCCGGAGCTTTTCGTTGGCAAACTGAAGACCAGGCCGACCTCTTCTGTGACTCTTGAACACTGAATCTCAAGGTTGTGAATTCAAGCTCCACGCTGGCGGGAAATTCCATAGGTAATGATCACATTTTCTTGCATGCTAATCAAAAGAAATATTAAGAAACATTTCCCGATACCAGTTTTTTACAAAAGTAAAGGCACACGGCACATGTGTGCCACATCACGTCCGAGTTTAGTGACAACTACCTCAGAGATTGTAAGCTGGGTACTTTCAGATCAGATCACTTTTTTTATCAAAGATTTAAGCAAACCCGTGTAGTGGCAATGCTTGTTAATAAGACAGAATTAAGTGTTGCGGTGCTTTCCCAAATGAGGCCTCATCTCTCTGTTCATCTCTGTGGTGCGGCCACAGAGAAACTATTCATGCAGGCTGATTTAAAGATATTTTCTTTTGATAAGGGACAGCTCCCAAAGGGGGATGCACTTAGCTAAGCCTGGCTATCATGATCAATGGTCAACCATTGGTGCCTATCTGTCTAGGGAGTGCTAGATGGACATCTGGACTGCATTCCTAAGTGTCAGGAGTAAGTGACTCATATCTCACCTTGATCAACCAATCAGGCACTGGTAGGGCCGAGTAACCCACGTGGGACTCTGATGCCCATGGAACTTTCAGCCAATGAACGAGCTGAAGTTCCTCCAGGTAACAACAGGCAACACAGAGGGCCTGAGAGAATTCTGTGAACTTTTTCGGACAATTCAAAGGAGAATTCCAGGGCAGGACGGCCCAGGGGCAGAAGGCTCCCAAGGGAAGGACATTCTCGCAGCGCGCCTCCTGACCATCCTGAGACTCAGCCCGGACAACCACGGAACGGCCAGTGGGTTCGGGTGCCAGAACTTTCCTTTGTTCTAAGAGTCTAGAGCGGAGGTTGCCAGAGAGTAACCAGAGGATCCACCCGAGGTTAGCATCAGCAGTAAGCCTCGTGAACAGGTCGGAACTGTGGACAGCTGAATCACTATTCAGAACTAGCGCTTCATCAGGAACGAACCGGTCCTCTTCCTGACTTGCTGGGACCCACAGTCATCTTTTCTCCTGTGCACAAACTTTGGTAGTTAAAGCCAACACTAACTAGCCGGTCAGTGAGCGTCAGCAGCTCACCATCGCAAGCCGCACAGCACAGCCTGGCACGGAGCCAGAGAGCCCGCAGGAGATCTGAATCCCCACAGATTGGATGAGAATTCAACTTCAATGCATTACAGCTCGAGAATTCAATTGTTATCCCAACCAATTGATATCAATTTAATTCCTAAGAGTTATGTACTTGTTTTGAGTATCCAATGTAGAAGTTATAACCAAGTTCATTTACGAAACGGTCTAATTGAATGATATACTGAACGTATTTCCTCTTGATATATGTAACTCTTCGTAACTGATTGAATATTTACCTTTTGTATTCTGTTAACCCTCTCGATAAGATCTGTTAGGTTTACATGCATATTCTATGTATTAATAAATGTATCCTCGTGTATTAGTACCTGTGTGTGTGTGTTGTTTGAGTTATATCGCATGGTTGGATTCTAAAGCCATTAAAAGAATCATTTTGTGATTTACTGCTACAATTAATAATTGTCCCAGTAAATGCCAAAACCCTACAGAACTGGTGCCTTCAGAGAGCACACTAAATTTAATTTGGCGTCCCTGGGTGGGCGTGGCAAGACTGAAATGAGTCAACCAAGCGGAATAATTCATATAAAACGCTGTGGGTTTCATACACGACAATACAGTGTGCTGAAAGCCGAAAGACAAAAAGTTCCTCTTGCTCTTTAAGCAGTGCTTGAGTGTTTTGTGATCTTTTGCGATCTACCGGGTTGATTGCATACTTGATCTTGTGGTTTTCTGTGGTAAAACTGTGATTTCGTACTAGTTTAATGATGGTTGCTAAAACACACATTTCAAGGGTTTATTCATTGCGAATCTCCACCCGTCAGTCAGAAAGATGATCTTAATGCATACAGATGCACAGACCATGAAAATGACTGATATTAGGAGATTCGTGCAGAAAGCCTGGGAGTATGATGTCCAAAGTCGCTCTGAGCAAAAAGCTGTTAAAGCGACTGTATTCGCCGTCAGAGCTAGAAGGGTTAACTCCCTCCTGCTCGAAGGAGCACAGGCTCTTGAGCTGGCTAAGCCCCGTTCCAAAGCAGGCACACATGACCGCACCCAGCGTCCTAAGTGCCATGAGAACACCGGGGGAGGGAAAGGGCTAGATAAAGCTGAACAGAAGGATTCAGTAGCCGCCCGCCTGGCCAGGCTTGAACAAGTTTTATTAGGACAGAGACAACCGCTCCCCAAGGCTGCCGGAAGCGTGAATGAGCTGATACTCTCCACTGGAGGAGGCGGAGACCCGCCCCCTCTCCTTCCCTCAGTCTATCTGATTGAGCGGAAGGGTTCCTGCCTGGATGAGGTCAGCCACTCCCAAGCGAGTGCTGACTCCACCCCTGAAGTCACAGAGCAGGCAGTAAAACAGAGAGGAAAAGCAAGAAGCTTTTACCTCAAGACTGCCATGGGAGATGTCTTACACAGTGAGACACTGATTGACACTGAGGTTGAAAGGTGTTTGATGTCACACGGCAACCTCAAACGGATAGAAAAAGAAAAGGGCATGCGACTCAGAGTGGAACCTTTGGTGGATCACCAGAAAGGCAAAGTGTGGAAACAGGTCAAGGCTCCTAAGCCTTCTGTACAGAAGGAAAGGGGGGCCAAGAGGGAGACTGTACTCACACAGTGCCCACCGAACACAGAAGCCCATGTGAAGATTCCTTCTGTTCACTCTGGACAAGAAATAAAAATATTTTATAATAGACCTCTAAAGTTATCCGTATAATAGACCTCTAACCATATACGTATAATAGACCTCTAACCATATACGTATAATAGACCTCTAAAGTTATCCGTATAATAGACCTCTAACCATATACGTATAATAGTCCTCTAAAGTTATCCGGAACTCCAACCATATATGTATAATAGTCCTCTAAATTTATCCGTATAATAGAACTCCAACCATTTATGTATAATGAACATCTAATCATAGACGTATAACTGACGTATAACAATAGACGTATATTAGAATTTCATTCTAGACGAATTGCGGACCACATTTAGACGTCTAAGGTATGCATTTAATAGACGTATACTATATGTCTTTTGTTCACTGGGAATGGCAAGATCGTATTTGGAGTCCAGCATTTCTCATTTCTTATGCAGAGCCATCGACTCGGAAAGCACTGCCGAGCGCAATAAGGAATTGTGGCTTCAGATCGCTGTAACTTAGAGCTGCCTTGGTCTGTTCATGCTGCCTACAAGCTTTGAATTGCTGCCATTTTCTGCAAGCGTTCCATTCTGAGGTTTCATGAAATTCCTTACATTTGAGACAACACTAAAATATTTCATTTGGGTTACCTAATACATAGTGCAAACTGTATCTGCATGGGAATCCTTTGGCTCATGAAGCCGTTTGTTATTCTGTTGTGAGGTGTGAGGGGCAGAATGCAAATCGAGTTGGTGAATAGAAAATGAAACAGGAGTCACTTCTTGAGCTACGAATTCCAAAAAGTATGAAAACCCATGGATTTTAACAGTGCAGAATACTCACAAATTGCACTGAGTTGCTTGCTTACTTCTGCTGCTTTTACAGTCATTCACTGTCAGCTAGCACTGGAACAATTCAAGAGAGGTAAAAATGGAAGCTGTCAGGAGTGGGATTTGAGCCCACCCCTCCATTTGGAGACCAGAACACCCAAGCCAGCTTGAAAGATGCACATCGTTGAGTTTGGCACCTTAGACCACTCAGCCATCCTGACAAGCAAGAGCAAAAGCTGTGCTGAATGCACCAGTAGTTGACTAAACTGAATTTCTTCCCTGAAATGATTTGCTTGTGACGAGCCAAGTTGCCTTGAACGGATCTTGGAAATCAAATATACGGATGGATTCAGAGTGTGCTTTCCAAAGTTTGTGTAACATTTTCCTTTGCTAGGGCGCAGTTGTCTTCCCAATCTTGATTACCTAAAACCGGGTCCCATCAGTGTAAAACAGCTTTTCTTCCTGGGGAACAAAGGTTGTTTTCAATATTTCTAATTTTGGTTTCAAGATCGCAATTTAGTGTGATTTTAAGAAATTATTTAATGTCATACGTGATCTAATTTTCTGGAGCAAATGCGTTTTTCTATTGTAATCTCTTGTGAATGTGTGCATAGGTTTCATGGTTTCAATATAAGACTATAAAATGTCTTCTTTGTATTATTCTGTATTAATTTGTGAAAAGACAATAAAGTTCTTAACAAATCCCATATATTTGATTTCTGCATTCTGTTAAGGCTTTAACAGATAACTTTGCACTACAATTTTGAGACAGAGTAACAAGTAGAGACGTTTTGCAAGTTACTTGATAGGCTAGATAAAATAACATGGCGGTGAATAAGGAAGGCACAGTAGGTTTAAAAGACCAACAACTTAGCTCTTGGCCACCATCCCATTGCATTCAAAGTCTCAGCCTACTATACTATGTTGAATCAACGCTAGTAATATTACTGTTGTAATAGAGGAGACCTGGCGACCCTTAAGTTCAAGATTGTGGATTCAAGGGTTTTTTGTGTCCTTTCTGAACCCTCTAAGCTTTTAGTTGGACAGTGCAAGCAGGATGTGATAGTGTACAGTGAAACGGTGCCTTATGACCTTTGCCTGATTCAGCTTTCTTTCCATTTTGAGGAAGATCTGCTCACAAGTAAGTATTAAATACTTCAGCGTTTACTGTTCGAATACCACACTTTGTTAAAACACGGCTGCTTTTTAAGCTAATGTGTAGCGGTTTTTGAGCACGCATTGTATAGTTAATGCTGTTATTAATAAAACCTTAAATTCACATAATGGAATTTGGACAGCGCAAAGTAGTCTAGCCCCTGTACAACTGTACATGCCCGCTGATTAGAGCTTAAAACTACAGTAGCAGGAGTAGCAATAATGGCAACAACGAGTTCGGCATTTCTCATGTCTTCTGCATAGCCATCTTATTGGAATGCACTGCCCGAGATAAAAGAGGACTTGTGGCTTTGTTTTTACAGACTGCTGCGTTGCTCTGTTCATGCAGCCTACACGCTTTAAATTTATGACATTTACTGCAAGAGTTGATTTTCCAGGTTTTTTTTTAATTCCTCGCATTTGAGCAGGCACTAAAATATTTCATTCAGGTTCGCCAAATACATTGTGGAACCGGTATTTCCAACGGAATGCTGTCTTACATGAAACCTTTTTGTTATTTGGTTCTGAAGTTTGAAAATGAAAATGAAAAGGGGTGACTCCCTTCGTAGGCTTGAAAGAAGTCCAAGCAGCATAAAAACCCACAAATTCTCACAAATTGCATTGTGTTGCACCTTTCTTCTGCTGCTTTTATAATTCGGGCTTCAACATTTGAATGCATACCTTACTTCTGCTAATCACATTCAAGCATTCACTAAGCTTTTTCCTGTCCATTATGTTCTTGCTAAGCATTTTCTCCGTTTGCCTCCTATTGTGATTGCCAGCGAGCACAAGAGGACTGGAACAGTGTAAGACAGGGTAAAAATGTCGGGAGTGGGATTTGAACCCAAGCCTCTATTTGGAGAGCGGAACACAAAGCTTAAAAGACACAAACCTATGAATTCATTATTTTAAACCATACGACTATCCTGAAGAAATGTATGCTGAATGCACCAGTTGCATCTGATTTTCCGTAACTTTAGGACGATTGACACGACTGGACGAAAACAATTTGTGGCGTTTAGCATGACATAGTCTTGCAGGCGGACAATGTTTTGTCCCACTACTTATATAATTTTATCGTTTACTTGTTTAAAGAAAAAAAACACAGTCTTCTCGTTCCTAAGTCAGATTTTAAGTGCTTTCAAACCTTACTTCCAACCTAGACTGACAACTCACTCGATCTGTTTGTGATCAGACTGTGGAGTGGGTCTATACCAAATGCACGTTCCTTCCCAATGCTGATGCGATCATTTGGAAGATGGGTGTGAAGAGAGACAGGCTTTGTAGAATAAAAAACAGGGCAGAATATGCAAGAACCCTAATTACTGGCGACAGTTATGTTCTTCTTACTATAGAGACTCCTACATTGCGAGTTTTTTTAAGACTTTGAAACTAAAGGAGAGTGGTGACAAATGAAGCAGACACAGGTGGGGCTTGAACCCACAAACTTGGGTTTATAAAACCAACACCTTACCACTTGGCCACCATGCCTTGAAAGAGTTTTAACAAGGAGATACTGTAATGTTTCATAGCCGTTCAGGGACGCCAAATATGTAACGTTGTGGCTCTCTGAAGGCACCAGTTCTGTAGGGTTTGGGCATTTACTGAGACAATTATTAATTGTAGCAGTAAATCACAAAGTTGATTCTTTTGATGGCTTTAGAATCCAACCATGCGACATAACTCAAACAACGCACACACACAGGTACTAATACACGAGGATACATTTATTAATACATAGAATATGCATATAAACCTAACAGATCTTATCGAGAGGGTTATCAGAATACAAAAGGTATATATTCAATCAGTTACGAAGTGTTACACATATCAAGAGGACATACGTTCAGTATATCATTCATTTAGACCGTTTCATAAATGAACTTGGTTATAACTTCTACATTAGATACTCAAAACAAGTACATAACTCTTAGGAATTAAATTGATATCAACTGGTTGGGATAGCAATTGAATTCTCGAGCTGTAATGCATTGAAGTTGAATACTCATCCAATCTCTGGGGATTCAGATCTCCTGCAGGCACAAAGAAACAGTTGCAGGCTTGTTGCTGTCCAATCCGCGCTCTCTGGCTGTGTGCCAGGCTGTGCTGTGCAGCTTGCGACGGTGCGTTGCTGATGCTCACTGTCTGGCTAGTTAGTGTTGGCTTTAACTAGCAAAGTTTGTGCACAGGAGAAAAGATGACTGTGGGTCCCAGCAAGTCAGGAAGAGGACCGGTTCGTTCCTGATGAAGAGCTAGTTCTGAATAGTGATTCAGCTGTCCACAGTTCCGACCTGTTCACGAGGCCTGCTGCTGGTTACTCTCTGGCATCCTCCACTCTAGACTCTTAGAACAAAGGAAAGTTCTGGCACTCGGACACACTGGCCATTCCGTGGTTGTCCGGGCTGAGTCTCAGGATGGTCAGGAGGCGCGCTGCGAGAATGTCCTGCCCTTGGGAGCCTTCTGCTCCTGGGCCGTCCTGCCTTGGAATTCTCCACAGAATCCTCTCCAGAATCTTACTGAATCTCTCAGGCTCTCATTGAATCTGAACCTCTCAGGCCATCTGTGTTGCCTGTTTTTACCTGGAGGAACTTCAGCTCATTGATTGGCTGAAAGTTCCATGGGCATCAGAGTCCCACGTGGGTTACTCAGCCCTACCAGTCCCTGATTGGTTGATCAAGGTGAGATATGAGTCACTTACTCTTGACACTTAGGAATGCAGTCCAGATGTCCATTCGGCACTCCCTAGACTGATAGGCGCCAATGGATGACCATTGATCATGATAGCCAGGCTTAGCTAAATGCATCCCCCTTTGGGAGCTGTCCTAGGACCTTAAATCACCCTGCACTAATGGTCTCTCTGTGGCTGCACCACAGAGATGAACAGAGAAATGGGGCCTCTTTTGGGAAGCTCAGAAACACTTAATTCTGCCTTATTATTAAGCCTCGCCGCTACAATACATAGCAGCGGTGTGACTCCAACAGATGCTCATGAAGAGACTGGAGCTTTAATCCAGCTCCTTAGAGAGCTCGGCCGCGTTACTCTCGACAGCGGCTCTTCAGCTCTTGTTGTTTGACCTAGTGGTGTTATGACGCATGGAAGCAACTGCAACTTCGTTTTCTGAGATGCTTTCTCTCACGAGGTGAAACCTCGACTTATTTGGCACTTCTGGATATAGTTCTTTTGTAGAGCAGGCTTTCACACCTCTGCTTATAGCGCCCTTCAAATCATTTTATTTTTATAGAAAGATGCATTCCAAAACAATATCTCCTGTTTTAAAAATGCTTTATGCGGCGTGTTTGATTAAACGGACAGTTTTCTTATTGTAGAATGCAGATCTGTGCAGCAATTGTACTGGATTTGACTGGGATTCTGAAATATTTATTGCAAAGGTATGACTTTCATGAACCTATAACAGACCTGAAACTCCCTAGCTTCCAATCTCTGATGTTACTGTCCTGAAACTCGGACGTGATGTTCTGCAGATATGCAGTGTCCCTTTACTCTCGTTGTTTTCAAAACGACCTCCGTTGTCAGGCGCAGTTGAAGTGGAATTGGCCTGACTGCACAGGAAAGTACAGAATGATAAAATGTTTCTACGGCTCAAAATGTCCCTTTAGACCCTCGTCACATCTCTGTTAAGAGCGGGCAGGTAGAGAGCTTTTACAGATGCTCATGATTTTTCACACGGGGTGTTACCTGTTGTAGTGTCTCCCCAGTGGGCAAAAGATGTACTGTAGAATATACAGTACATTGATTAAACGCATACCTTAGACATATAAATGTGGTCCGTAATGGGTCTAGAATGAAATTCTAATATACGTATATCATTATACGTCAATTAGACATCTCTGACTATACAGTATGTCCATTATACATAAATGGTTGGAGTTCTATTATACGGATACATTTAGAGGACTGTTATACCTATGTAGTTAAAGGTCTATTATACATCAAAGATAGGTCTTACAGGTGTAGAAACTAGTAAATCAAGCCAATGATTTGGTTTAGAAATTTATTCTGAAAATATACAATTATTCACACCTGAAAAATATGTAGTTCAAATTATGCATTTTATACAATATTGTAATAAACATGATAATCATCATAAAAAACACAACTAGTAAACTTCAGCTACAAATTATAGTAACATGGGAATATATTGTAACGCTTACGGCCGACAGGTACTGTGTAAGAGCCGGCGTACCAGAGCAGGTGACGTCACCGCCCTTCCCTGTGATAGCAGGACTACAGCTACTGGGCTGAAAAGAGATCTCTCTTTAGCTCACCGGGCTAGGTCGCTGCAGAGAGACGCGGAAGTCCCGGGTTCGAGCCTCAGTTGGGATGGGGCCGACCTAATGCGGCAAGGGCGCCCGCCTGAGCCCCTGTTGCGTTACAATATATAGTAATGACAAACACAAACTAATTACATTAACATCCTAATATTTAGCTCAAAACCACATTTCGATTCAAATATAAGTTTTAAAAATTACAACTTCTATATTTCCACGAAAATATTATTAATGTAGCACAAACACTACTTTCTAATAAAGACAGGATGAAACTGTTCTGTGTCTCATGGTGATCCTCCTCTCGATACTAATGAAATGTTTAATATGATCCCTCGAGAAAAAAAGGTGTCAATATCCGCCTGGAACGATTGATGCCCCATCAAACATTTTGTAATATCCCTGGAAGTTCGTACTGCAGAAACCTGATTCGTGGCTTAAATTCAAGATAAACAGTATTCCCACCTTCCCATCGATAGCTCAGTTGGCAGAGCAGAGGACTGCAGTAGAAATGGTAAGGCATCCTTAGATCGCTGGTTCGACTCCAGCTCGAAGGAAGGTGCTTTCGTGGACTTCAATCAAAGAGTTAAAATAGCGAATCTTTTTCACTCAGACGTTGATCAAAAGCTCAATAAACCACGAAGCAGAGGCTCTTGTTCCGAATTAAACTCCCGTCTGAATGTCTTGTTTTGGCCAAAATCTGATCTTTGAATTAAGGGACTACTCTGTCGGCTTTGTAATTCAAAAGTATATACAAATGTCACGTTTTTTTTTTTGTAGATATAAAGGTGTTCTCTGTTTTCAAAGGAAAGGATATGTACTTAATTGCCTTTATGATTTGGTATTGATTTTGTATCGTTATATTATTAAGTTTGTGTTTTTTGTGTTTTTAACGTATTGTGGACTTATTTTTGAAACAAATGCTTACAAAGGCAAACAAGGCACACATCTGTTTATACCAGCGGTGAATTGTACATTTATATTTACAAGCTACTCTGCACTTTTGGGAGTATAACAGGTTCGATATAAAGTGGGAAAAATATAAAAGGGGAAAATACCCCGGACTGCGTGTAAAGCCCTCGTTGTGACTGTTGTTTTATTGTTAAATACGGCGTACTGTGCACGAAATTTTGCAGAAACACAATCTGATATTTTAATAATTATTATTTTAATAATTTGATAAGTATGAGGCCCCGGATCCAAATATTCAGTTCTGTTTTTTTTTTAAAGTGATATCTTCCCTTCCTCTCGTGGAAATCACACGATGTGAGCAATTGTTTTTTGTTCTTTTTTTTCACGTTGCGATCCAAAGAGCCTCAGACGCCCAGTCTGACAGTAACCAAACCAGAATGGATTCTGCTGGGAGCCGGACTGAGCTCATTCTCTGTGCTAAAAACAGAATCAGCTCTTCCCCGAATACCATCTACAGCTGCTGGATGGTACTCTGCGTCCTGCTGCTCCAGCAATTATTTTGACGAAAGACAGATCACTTGTGCGCTTTTAACCTTCTCGCAGCTACAGGCGAGACTGACGCTGGCGATATGAAGGCACCCGCTGGTACACCTTCTCTAACTTTCACAATCGCGATAAACATTTTTTTAAAAGACCTTTGAAAAACTAGATATAGATAAAACTGGATAAAAAACATGAGCTTTATCGGTTTTTACATTAATCGATTTTGAATCAAATTTGATCTTTTTACATTGCATTTTACATTAAAAAAGCGTGCATACCTAATCCACCAACAGACAGAGCAATATTTTATGTTGCCTTCCGGAGCTTTCAGCGTGTGATGGATTTGTATGAGCGTCTGTATGATACCACTCCAGCATTGGCGCAGGTGCAAAATCCACTTTCACAAGACTTTTTCAGTGTCTTCTCCTCTCTCAAATGGACCGAAGCACAGGAGCCAATATAAAAGAAAACGACAGGTGTTTAAACAGAGAATGTCCCAATGTCTGCGACAACGGATTGTGATTTTGTATAAACGCAAATGGTTTATCAATTAAAAGCCAACATCATTCTTTTAATACCCTACCACACATGCGAGCTGTTGTGTGAAAGAAAATTCATCTGTGCATAGGAAGGCAGAATAAAATCCAGAACTGTATTGGTGATATCGATAAACAGGGCTCATGTTCACAATAAAACTTTATTGTATAAAACGTTAAAATTCGTAAATATTTGTTTTAATCATACAAAGTGTCTGTTAAACCATTCATGAAGGATTCTTAGACAAAAAAAACACACCATTATATGAGAAAATATATTTACTATATGTGCATTTAACTTACTTTTTAACAATTTTAGTTTCAAGGTCAATGAAAATTGTTGCCCTGCTTTTTTGTCATAAATACACAAGCTTGTTATGTCTTGTGTCAGAAATAAACTGCATGAAACAAAACGTAAGTGCGACAAAGAAAACAAACATTTGCGTTTATAATGCAATGTTATCTCGA
Source organism: Atractosteus spatula (assembly GCF_055471065.1). NCBI lineage: Eukaryota > Metazoa > Chordata > Actinopteri > Semionotiformes > Lepisosteidae > Atractosteus > Atractosteus spatula. The sequence goes on along the minus strand of NW_028296692.1, from coordinate 66,186 downwards.
GCCTTTAAAATTACTTTAAACGCAATTTGTTTTTCTCTGTAGCTCTAAGGCTTTGTTATTTAGGTGTGCTGTTTTTTTTTTTTACATGTTGTAAAAAAGTCGCTAAATCATACGAAACATAAAAACTCCAATTGTAAACAATTGACCATTCATATTCCTGAATTTTAAACCTATGGAGTATGTATACCTTGTCTTTGTATTTGTGCATATTACAGAGCTCCTTTTCAAAAGCTGTCAGTATAGATTAGTGCTTAGGTTTCCTGTTTTTTTACCCAGGTGGTCCAGATAAGACTCTTGGTATAGGAGCACGTCTGTGTTGCCTTCTGGATTTCAAATGAGCAGCTCAGTGCAGAAAAGAACTCTGTAGATCAGCATGTACATTTGCCTGGACAGTAGATTTTTCAGAAAGTGTAATTGGATTATAGCACGTGCCCCTGACGATGTTGTTGATACGTCATATGTGCTCTTTTTTGTATTATATGTATTTTTGTTGTTCAAATAAAAAAATATAAAAAAAAACTTTCAGGATGCTTGCTGCTGTAAAAATAAAATGACATCAAGGGCGCTGTACGCAGAGGTCTGAAACCTGCTCCACAGAAGAACTTTTTCCAGAGGTGTTAAAGAAAATAGATTTATTTTCATGACTGCAATGTATGGTGAAGCATAAAATCTAGCTGCATAAATTTCTATTACGTGTCATTTATGAAGGCGTTTCAAATAGCAGCCACTGAAGGATTAACGCTTTTGGAGCATGTATTATATTCTAAATACTCTTATTTAAATAAGCTTAAATTCGCATACTGTTATTTAGACATCGCAAACCAGTCCGACCTCATACAACATTCTGTGCCCGCTGAGTAGATCTTAAAGCAGCTACAGCCAGAGTAGCAGTAATGGCAACACAGTGCTTGGAGTTCAGCTTTTCTTATTTCTTCTGCAGAACTACTGGTATCGGAATATACTGATCCGCATAAGAAGCGCTACCGGTTTCAGATAGTTTTTATTGAGTGCTGCTCTAAACTTTACATTTGCTTAGACTTGTTTTCCCCATGAAAAAAGACATTTCCCTAATTACATTTAACTTTTTTTTTCCCTTATCATCAAGTAGAAATAAAACATATCATTCCATTTAAGAGCCACAGGCAAGATGGCTGGTGGTCCAAGGCGTTGCGTTCAGGTTGTAGTTTCCCCTAGAGATGTTTGTTCATATCCCACTTCTGACAAAGAAGTTAGAGTGGAAACGGTAACATCCTTAAGTAAAAAACATCTCACATTTCATGTGTTTAATGTTAAGTGTCTTGGTGGTTTATGGCTCTTCTCTCTTGCAGGGTGATGGCAAAATTCTTGAGAGAGGGAGTCTCCTACGTAAGGCTGCTCTTCGTCAAGAGTGGAGACAACAGGAACAGACTTCAAACCGACATTAATTACTGAGAGCAGGCGAAAACGTCTTTTGAAATGAGGAAATGTCTGCTGACAGTAAACAGAGCTCACGCTGAGCTGCGGACAAGCGCTCCTCGTTAGTACAGTGCTGAGTACCCCTGCTTGTTGCGCGGGAGACCGCGGGAGATCGGGGTACGTTTCTGTGACAGGACGCTTTTTTTTTAATAGATGAATCATATTCAAATGTTAAACAACTGAGCAGCATATTGCTGTAGACCAGGATGGCCGAATGGTTAAGGCGTTAGACTTAAGATCCAATGGACGAAGTCCACGTGGGTTCGATCCCCACTCCTGGTAGTGTTGTACTAAGTTTGAAGTGACAAAACATTTTGATGATTTACACTCTATTTAAATATAAATTCACTAAATTTCAGTTCAGTTCTCTTCACTCCCACTCCCTGGCATAACTGAACTCTCACTATCGCATACTGAAGGCTTTACATCCATTAGCTGTGATACAGCTCCCAATAAAGACGGAATCAAACAGTTTGTTCTGTCTCTCATGGTGATCCTCTTCTCGATCCAAATGAAATGTTTAATATGATGCCTCGAGAAAAAAAAAGGAGTGAATTTCCGCCTGTAATGATTGATGCCATCAAACATTTTGTAACATCCCCGGAAGTTTATACAGTAGAATCCTGGTTTGTGGCTTAAATTCAAGGTAAACAAGACTAAGGAAACGAGTTGGAAACTTGATGTCGAACTGGAATTTAATCACCCGGAATATTTCACTACATTGGGCAATATGTGCCAGAGAGGAGTACTTTAGATCCCTTCGATAGCTCAGTTGGTAGCGTGGCGGACTATATTAGAAACAGTTAGGAATCCTTAAGTCGCTGTTTTCACTCCAGCTCGAAGGAAGGTGCTTTTGTGAACTTTAATCAAAGAGTTAAAATAGCTAATCTTTTTCACTCAGACGTTGATCAAAAGCTCAATAAACGATGAAGCAGAGGCTCTTGTTCCGAATTCAGCTAACATCTAATTGTCTTGTTTTGGCCAAGATCTGATCTTTGAATTAAGAGACTACTCTGTCTGATTTGTAATTCAAAAGTAGATACAAATGTCACTGTTTTCAAAGGATAGGTACTTAATTGGCTTTATGATTTGGTATTGATTTTGTATCGTTATATTATTAAGTTTGTGCTTTCTGTGTTTTTTATCATATTGTGAACTTCTTTTTTAAACAAATGCTTACAAAGGCAAACACAGCACACATCTGTTTATACCAGCGATGAATTGTACATTTTTATTAAGTACAATCTACTGTATTTTTAGAAAAAAATGGCGTACTGTGCACGATATGTTGCAGAAACACAACCTGATATTTTCATAATTATTATTTTAATCATTTGACAAGTACGAGGTCCCGGATCCAAATCTTCAGTTCTGATTTTTTTTTTTGTGATATCTTCTCTTCCTCTCGTGGAAATCACAAGATGTGAGCAAATGTTTTTTGTTCTTTTTTTTTCATGTTGCGATCCAAAGAGCCTCAGACGCACAGTCTGACAGTAACCAAACCAGAATGGATTCTGCTGGGAGCCGGACTGAGCTCATTCTCACTCCCTGTGCTGAAAACAGAATGATCTCTTCCCCGAACATCGTCTACAGCTGCTAGATATTGCTCTGCGTCCTACTGCTCCAGCAATTCCTTTGACCAAAGACAGATCACTTGTGCGCTTTTAACCTTCTTGCAGCTACAGGCTCTTTGATGGTTCATGCTGATCATCCTGTGGATCCAAAAGAAAATTTTAAAGCTGATACATTTTCGATTGTAATTTGCATCTAGCTACAACGTCCCTGGAAAAGAGATTTTATTAGTTGCGTGCAATCGGTATCTTTTACTTGACGTATGGTAGTAGAAATAGTTTGAAAAATGTTTTCTTAAGAAGATTGTATTGCCAGGACCTGCCTTTAGCGCTCAGTAGCGATTTCGCTGTTGATATAGATGGAGAAGAAATGTAAGATGAATGGATGATCTAAGCTAAAATAGCCCTAACACCCCTCCTGTAACAGTGTTTGTATTCATAGCAAGTAATATTCTTTTTCAAACCCGACCGTTGCTTTTGCATTAAGTGTTATGTAACCATTAGCGGTTTCGGTAGCTTCTGAAGAGCGCACTTTTCCAAACTGAAGCCTATAAGAACATTATTCAAGATGCACCATGGCCCAGAATCGTGCATCGGGACAAGGATTAACATCAATTGAAAGTACTCCCAAATAAAAGATTTGACCGAAAAATTATAAGAGTAGGCAAGTATTAAAACAACACCATAACTTCTTGACATAACTTCCAAACTCTTTCCTGGTTCAAGCCATGTAAAATGACATCATTAGTGGTCATGCCGAGGTTGTGAGTTTAAGCCTCACCTGGAGCAGCCTGGTTTTCTGTCTTGACATGTAAACAGTGTTTTGTGTTATTTGCTAAATGGAGAGAGGATTCTGTGTTAATTGTGCTCCTCCTTGAAGAGGTCAAGATGAGATGTTCACGAGGCTGGTGGTAAATATCCTATCCAGGAATATTTTTTGTTCTTTATTGGGGAATATCGAATATCCGGGCTGTATATCGGGGCTGTAGGGGGTCAGATATATAGATGTAGTAAACACATTAGTGGAGACGGTGTGTCTGCTCTCTGTGAGAGAGACTGGCGGGAAGAATAATCTGTGGTCTGGGAAGAAGAGACCCTCGTTGGAAGAGCGGCGCTCCTCACAGGAGAGAATGAAAAAAATCTTTTTCAGGGACGCTGATTTTTCTCTTTGGGGGAGTTAAAAGCACTTGTGGCGAGTGACCTAGTGGTGCAACGGTGGCGTGTCTGACTCCAGATCAGAAAGTTGTGTGTTCAACTCACGTCGAGATCAGCTGATGTGTTTGCAGGTGCTGTGTTGCATGTGTTTGCCGAACCCGGAAATTACACCACGCAGTTGGGTTTTATCTGTACACCACTTAAGTAATCTGAATGAAATAACAGAGCAGTACAGAACACCCAGTCAGGAGCTTATGCAGCGAATCATCTTGACCACGACAAGAGAAAAGGCACACTGCACAAAAAGCCTGATTTAAATCACAAAACCCCGGGAGAAGTCGAATCGACAATCTTATAAAACGAAATCAGACGCGTTATCCATTAAACCACTAGCCCGTCACGTAAATGAATTGCACCATGGTGAGTTCTGCGCCGCTACTAGTAATACCCCACCCCCATCTTAAATTCTAAGTGAGAAACGTGTTTTCTACATTTTTGTCAGTTTTAAAACTAGGAGTATATGGCACTCTGCACAGTGTACGAAGTAAATTATTTTCGCAGTAATTAATTTATTTATTATATTTATTAATAAAATAATAAAATAAATTTACTTCGTACACTATGCAGAGTGCCGTATACTCCTAGTTGCGGCACACACGATATATACAGTAAAAAGCCTCAGGCACTGTGTTAGATGTGTTTTCGACGTTATATATGCGTTTATTAATGTCGTCAATTTTACGGTTGCAATTCGACGTTGATTATACGTCGCAACGACGTATATATACGTATAGCCGTAGTTTCGCTGTGAATATACGTATATTCGACGAATCACCGCCCACTGGGAATAGGTTTATTCCATGCTGAAAAGAGAAGAGAGAAAACATAACGTTTCAGCTGTGAAACCTTCTTCAGGTTTGTTTTCTCTCTTCTATTTTCAGCATGGAATAAACCTACAGTATTACTTGTTCCTTTGCAGATTCGAATGCTGACGTAGCTACCCACCTGAATATATTAAACGTGTCATCTATATGATTAACATAATGTTCTCCTGAATAAATACTCGAAAGAAGCCGCATCTCAGGTGTTAGAGATATTTGAAATTGGATCAGTGGATTTAGAGTCCAGACTGTGAACTGACAGCTGACACAGGTCTTTTATAGAACCGTTTTGATTTTCTCTACTTTGTCCCAGTAACGTCATTGTCCTGCTCGCAGCCGAGCCCGACACACGGTACCGTCTGGTTTCTGTCGCTGGGCGGGTCTGTGTGGGTTCTCGACACACGGTACCGTCTGGTTTCTGTCGCTGGGCGGGTCTGTGTGGGTTCTAATGCCCCAGTATTATGAGGGGGACACTGGACTGTGAACAGGCGCCGTCCTTTGGCTGAGACGTAAAACCGAGGTCCTGACTCTGTGGTCATTAAAAATCCCAGGTCGTCTCTCGAAAGAGTAGGGGTGTAACCCCGGCATCCTGGCCAAATTTCCCATTGACCCTTACCAGTCATGGCCTCCTAATAATCCCCATCTCTGAACTGGCTTCATCACTCTGCTCTCCTCCCCACTAATAGCTGATGTGTGGTGAGTGTTCTGGCGCACTAGGGGAGTCCCCATTACCTCTAAAGCGCTTTGAGTGGAGTGTCCAGAAAAGCGCTCTATATGTTTAAACAAATGTAATAAAAATATCATGTTTGATGAATGTAAAAACTGATAAAGCTAATGCTTTTTTCAGGGCTATATCTACTTTTTTTTAAAAAAGAGAAGTCTGTCGCGATTGTGAAATTTGGAGAACATGCACCAGCGGGTGCCTTCACATCTCCAGCTTCAGTCTCGCCTGTAGCTGCAAGAAGGTTAAAAGCACACAAGTGATCTGTCTTTGGTCAAAGGAATTGCTGGAGCAGTAGGACGCAGAGCAATATCTAGCAGCTGTAGACGATGTTCGGGGAAGAGATAATTCTGTTTTCAGCACAGGGAGTGAGGATGAGCTCAGTCCGGCTCCCAGCAGAATCCATCCTGGTTTGGTTACTGTTGACTGTGCGTCTGAGGCTCTTTGGATCGCAACGTGAAAAAAAAACAATTGTTCACATCGTGTGACTTCCACGAGAGGAAGGGAAGATATCATTTTTAAAAATATCAGGACTGAAGATTTGGATCCGGGGCCTCATACTTGTCAAATTATTAAAATAATAGTTATTAAAATATCAGATTGTGTTTCTGCAACATTTTGTGTCACAACGACGCCCTTACACGCAGTCTGGGGTATTTTTCCCTTTTATATTTTTGCCACTTTATATCGAACCTGTTATACTCCCAAAAGTGCACAGTAGATTGTACTTAATAAAAATGTACAATTCACCGCTGGTATAAACAGATGTGTGCCTTGTCTGCCTTTGTAAGCATTTGTTTAAAAAATAAGTTCACAATACGATAAAAACACAGAAAGCACAAACTTAATAATACAACGATACAAAATCAATACCAAATCATAAAGCCAATTAAGTAGCTATCCTTTGAAAACAGAGAAAACCTTTATATCTACAAAAAACTTGACATTTGTATGTATTTTTGAATTACAAAGCAGACAGAGTAGTCCCTTAATTGAAAGATCAGATCTTGGCCAAAACAAGACAATCAGACGTGAGCTGAATTCAGAACAGGAGCCTCTGCTTCATTTATTGAGCTTTTGATCAATGTCTGAATGAAACAGATTCGCTATTTTAACTATTTGATTAAAGTACCTTCCTTCGAGCCGGAGTCAAACTAGCAATTTAAGGATTCCCAGCTGTTCCCACTACAGTCCTTCACTCTACCAGCTGAGCTATCGAAGGGATGTCAGGTGCTGCTCTCTGTCACATACTGCCCAATGTTGTGCAATGTTCCGGATGATTTAAATCACAGATCGACATCGTTTCCCACTCGTTTCCTTAGTCTTTTTTACCTTGAATTTAACCGACGAACCAGGATTCTACTGTATAAACTTCCGGGGATATTACAAAATGTTTGATGAGGCATCAATCATTCCAGCCAGGCAGAAATGGACTCATTTTTTTTCTCGGGGGATCATATTAAACATTTCATTTGGATCGAGAAGAGGATCATGAGGAACAAAACTAAGTTTCAGTATGTGTTTATTAGAAGCTTTATCACAGCTAATGCATATAAGCCTTTAGTATGCGACAGTGAGAGTTAAGTTATGCCGGGGAGTGAAGAGAACTGAAATTTAGTAAATTCATATTTAAATAGATTGCAAATCTAAGTGTTCTGTCACTGCAAAATTACAGGAGTCTACCAGCTGCCAGACGTGCTTGTTTTGGGACTATTTCCAATAAGTATCACATTAGTAGTTGTGTGTCCTTTCTGGTATCTTTTAAACTGTGAGGGACAAACGAGACAGAGACACAGTAATAATCCTATTTTACAGTGTCCTGCATTTTAATTTACTGATCAGATAAATTGAAATGTTCTGATTCAGAACCCCTGCAGTTCGTACTAATTAGAACTCAACAATGCTCCTGAGTCCTGAGCACTACACTGAGTTCAGCTGGGCTCTGACTTTGTTCAGCATGACATGTTGTTGCATTTGAGCTCAGAGCTGGGGATGATCTCCATATTCTACCACACTAACTAGTCCGAAACTTAGAACACAGTACACACTTTCTAAGTGAAGTCAGGTTGTTAAAAAATTAAACCAGCGCCCTGTCACAGAAACGTACCCCGGTCTCCCGCGCAACAAGCGGGGGTACTCAGCACTGTACTAACGAGGAGCACTTGTCCGGAGCTCAGCGTGAGCTCTGTTTACTGTCAGCAGACATTTCCTCATTTCAAAAGACGTTTTCACCTGCTCTCAGCTTTTTATAGACGGTCATAAACGCTCAAGAAGTAATTCATTTCAGTTTGAAGCCTGTTTCTGTTGTCTCCGCTCTTGATGAAGAAAAGCCGTGCGTGTGAGACTCCCTCTCTGAAGACGTTTGCCGTCACCCTGCAAGAGAGAAGATCCATCAATCACCGAGGCAACCACTGAGACAATTAACATTAAACACGTGAAATGAGAGATGTTTTCTACCTAGGGATTTTATCGTTTCTACTCTAACTTCTTTGTCAGAAGTGGAATTTCAACAAACGCCTCAAGGAGAAACTGCAACCTGAATGCAACGCCTTAGACCACCAACCATCCTGCCTGGGGCTTTTATATGGAATTATATTTTATTTCTTTCTACTTGTTGATAAGAAAAAAGTGAAATCATGTAATTAGGGAAATGTCTTTTGTTCATAGGGAAAACTAGTACGAGCAAATGTAAAGTTTAGAGCAGCGCTCAATAAAAACGATCAGAAACCGAACGCGCTTCTTATGCGGATCAATATATTCCGATACCGCTGGTTCTGCAGAAGAATAGCCGAACTCCAAGCACTGTGTTGCCATTACGGCTACTCTGGCTGCAGCTGCTGTAAGACCTAGTCAGCCGGCACCGAAAGTTGTAGGAGGTCAGACTGGTTGGCGCTGTCTAAATAACAGTGTGCGAATTTAAGCTTATTTAAGACTATTTACAATGTAATACATGCTCCAAAAGCAAAAATCCTGCACTGGCTGCTATTTGAAACGCCTTCATCAAAGACGCGAATTAGAGATTTATGCAGCTGGCTTTTATGCTTCACAATACATTGCAATTAGGAAAATAAACCAATTAGAATTATGCAAAACAACGTCTGTTCTTAAAAATGATAGCTGTTTTACACTGACGTCGCTCTTTATGAGATAATCCAGATTGTGAAGACAACTGCACCCTAGCAGATCAAAATATTACACAAAGGCTTTAAAGCACACTCTGAATCGATCCGAAAATTTGATTTCCGCGAACCGTTTAGGCTCCAACAGGCAACGTGGCGCTTCTCCTGCAAAGCATTTACTTTACTGGTGCTTTTAACACACCGTTTTATTTAGCTTGTCAGGATGGCTGAGTGGTCTCAGGCGCCAGACTCTAGGACTCTTGTCTTTCCATTGCTTGGGTGTCCCGGTCCTCGGAACAGAGGGGTCGGTTCATATCCCACTCCTTACAGCTATTACCTTGCATGTTTTCCGACTGTTGTGCTCGCTAACACGGAAAAATGGAGAAACCAGTTTGCGGGCACATGATAGGCAGGGAAATGCTTCGTTAACTCTTCAATGTGATCAGCAGAAAGTCAAATTAGCTTCGATTTCTGCCTTAAGAATTGTTTGGGCTGCCTGTAATCGAGGAAAGATTTACTGCAAGGTATGCATTCAAATGTGAAAGACCGCAATAAAAAAAAACAGAAAAAGATTTATTAAAACATTGTTTATCTTGCAGTTTCTCCTGTATTTCACTAAATGTGGCATTGTGAATTCAACCTGTAGCCCTACGGAATGCAGTCACTCTCCCAGTGACAGCGGCAGGAGCCGAGACGATTACAGTATATCAGAGCTCGAACAGAGTTCGAAAATCGAGGCAAAGTGAAACATTTGTATTAAACTTTCCTATGTGCCTGGCCGTACTGAAGTATTTGTAGCTGTATTTCAGCTTCTGTCTATTTCTATACTTTACAGTAGATAGTGTTTAGCCAGAGAAGAGAGATACAAGCGCTATACCCCCACAGTAACCGTCGATTCCAATAACCTTAACTAAAGCAGGAAGATCAGTTTCTGCTGGACACAGCTGTTTTCTGAACTGCAAATCTCCAACACAGGCTGGGGGCGCTGTGTGTTCAGGCTGAGCGGTTATATGAGAAAAGACTCAGCGAGCTGCAGGCGCGGCTCATTACTCTGCGCTCCCCGTGAGGAATGCGCGCGTCCTCCCTCCTTTATTACCTTCATACACTCCTCTCAAACCACAGCAAACTCGGTGAACATTTACTGGGTCTTTCTTTCCGAGATCACAGGCAGAAACAATAAACACGCTGAAAACAGGAAGGTATTCCTGATCGTAGGCGAAGATGCGCAAAAATAAATCTCCTAAAATCCAATAAAGTCCTGTCACGTCCAGGTACTATTCTGGTGTATCTGAATAGTTATGGAAATGTTGTTACAAAAAAGAGACAAATTAACTTTTTTATTTCATTCGAGCTGTAAATTTGAAAATGTTTTATTTTCAATTATCTAAATAATACAAAACACAATCACTCATCGTAAGCGTCTGACCATTGATATTCCGGAATTATGAGCCCGTACACAGGCATTGCGAAATCACACGCTCACAAGCAATTCAACGAATATGATGCTTTTCAGGGGCTGAATATTAGACACGAGTCATCGTGCGGAGTTTTTTCCTCCTGTACCGCAGTCTTTGCTTCGGAACACCCCTCTTGCCGCATGTGCGCTTTATTTTCGATTTTCTGTATAGAACACCGAATATCTTGAAGAAGTCTGGCAAGCGAGGACTGCTGGATTATTGACGTATAAACATTGGTTCAAAATCAACATCCTCTGCTATTGCCGTTGCTTCTTTGATAGTTTCTTCAAATTCCTCATCTGACTTTCAATATCAAGGGATATTGTGCATAATACCATACTATCTGTAGCTTTCTTTTGATCGCCTGTTTTATTAAAATGCCAGCCTATTTTACAGTTATTTTAGATGTTTGGCAAGGTGTAATATCCTCCCTCGCATCCTCAGCTAAAATATTTTAAAAGTACAACAAAATTACATTATATTGAACAGCACTAGGTTAACATTTAGAATTCAAATTAAGGTAAATATACGAAAATATTAAAATATAACTCCGGCGATCTGTCGTTTTTGCTTGTCAAGTTCTCAGATAATTTTGCATTGTATTTTTAATTATTTTAGCTGAGGATGCAACAGGAGTATAAGTGAATTTTCCCGCCACACATTGGAACATAAATTTCCATGGGTGAATACTATCTGCTTGAAAGTTTCCCTTGTCGGTAATTATTGGAAATTCCCGGTAATGTTGACTCTACTGCAGTCTTTACCTCTGACCAACCCTCAATTGTTTACTACTGCAAATATCAAAATAGTTAAGGTTTTGCGGACAAATTAAATATCTGTGGTGATGATGTTTACTATGGGAGGAAGTGCGTCCCTGGGTGGGCTTAAAACACCCAACGTTGGGTTAAGAGCCGAACACGCCAACCAAATGCACCACAGAAACGCTTACCCGCCGCTTTTTGGCATTTACATACTTTTGGTGAACACAAAATTCGCTCACATTTCATCTTTCGTAAGATATATGATTTAAAAAAGTTCCACAAAGGAAATGAATACATGCATTAAACCAAATCAAGCCCTCTGTGAGTGTCCCAAATGATCTGTTCTGTAAAACAAGACAGGAAGAAAGGTTACGCTAGAATTTGAACGCAGGATTTCCTCTTTATTAAACAGGTGCTTTAACCAGCTAAACCACGGCGCCGGCAGAGCACTATGCTTACAGCCGCATGGACATACTGCTGCTCTGAGACATCTGCGTTCGGTGTGCGCTGAGCCTGCTCGCCGAGCAAGTTGCCTCCTTTTCATACACTAGCAGCCTTGATACTAAGAGACAGGATGAGAAATGGCTTTTATCTGGCACTTTTCATATCCAAGGAGATTAATGTGCTTTCCGTGTACAACAGGGTGTCCTCTATACTCGCCACTGAAGCACAGGACACGCCTGGTGGATTGACATCATTCAAGCAAAATAGTGAAATGGCAGGTGGAAGAGGAAAATGACCATCAAGAAGAAAGATGATCTTGAGCGCGCCAACTCATGTCCGAAGGGGCTGACTCCCTCGACAAGGTGGCCGAGTGGTTAAGGCGATGGACTGCTAATCCATTGTGCTCTGCACGCGTGGGTTTGAATCCCATCCTTGTCGTCTCGAGCTTTTGACTTGTGATCCGTTTCTATGTCGGGTTTGTGCACTTTTGCTACTGTAGTAGAGCAGTAATATTTCTAGCATTGGCTGAACATGGCTTACAACAGTAGCTGACAGACAATAGTCTCTTAATATTTAAGACACCTGAAGAAGGCTCCACGGCCGAAACATTGTGTTCTCTTTCTTCTTTTTTTCAGCATGGAATAAACCTATTACTTGGTCTTAATATTTAGGTTACACTTATGTTTTGTACTGCTTTCACCTGATATTAATAGTAGTCCTGATGAACGGTTTTGGGACATGGTGCATCTTGAAAAATGTTCCTGTTAATTTCAATTTGGAAAAACTGCACTCACCAGAAGCTGAAACAGGTCGTGTTTACATAATGCGCAAAGCAATAGCAATGTTTGGAGTTGAATCTAGATATGAGTCCTTACCTGTTACAGGAGGCGTTTTAGGACTTTTTTTTTACCCCAGATAAAGCTATCAATTAATCTTACATTTCTACTATATCAGTATTAGCAACATTATCTTTACCTAGCACTAAATGTAGCTTTAAATAAGAGTAAATTTTAAAATATATGTAAAAGTAAATGCTATTCCATATATTGTAACTTTGTGGTATTTAGAATGTTTATCTGAGGATGCAAGGGAAAGTATTATACCTTGGGAAACATCCAAGACAAAGGTAAAAGAGGCTCATATTTTAATAAAATTTTCGATCAAAAGAAAACCACAATCTGTATGATATTATCATTAATATCCCAAGATATCGACGTTCAGTTGAAAGATTTGAAGAAACTCTCCAAGAAGCAACTCCAGTAGCGGAGTTTTGATTTGAACCGATGTTTGCACCTCAATAATCCATTAGTCCTCGAAAGAAACAAAGACAGGGATGTTTTGAGTGTCACCGTGATCGTCTTCTCAATCCAAAAGAAAGGTTTTCTATGATCCTGATCCCACTAGCAAAAGAGTCAATTTCTGCCTGCACTGATATCCCTTCAAACGTTTTGTAAGATCTCTGGTAGAATATACAGTAGAATCCAGGTCTATTTCTTCTACTAAAAGAGACTATGGGAGTGAGTATTTTGATGTCGAACTGGGATTTAAATAGACAGAAACACTACACTACATTGGGCTACGCGTATGACAAAACGTGGGCGTTCTGAGTTGACCTTTCCATAGCTCAGTTACTACAGCGTAAAACTTTCAAAGAACAGCGAGCGATTGTTATGTCGCTGTTTTGAATCCGGCTCGAAGGATGGTGTTTTCTTGTTCCTTAATTAAAATGTGAAAATATCGAATTTGTCTTTCACTTTTACGTTCACCGAACGCTCAGCAAACAGAGAAGCAGAGGCTCCTGTTCTGATCTATCCTCACGTCTGATTGTCTTGCTTTGACCTTTAAAATGTGCAGTTGACGGTTCACTCTTCCTAACACAATTAAAGACCTGCGGAAAAGACTCGCTATCGGGAGTTTAGGTCAGTGGTAGCGTGCACGTACTCTATGAAGCGTCGATTTCAATCGCCGGCGTCTCCACTCTGGATTCTTTTTAAACGCGATATCTTTCCTTCCTCTTGTGACTTCCCTCGTGTGTGAATTTCAGGGAGACACATAAACCCTTTGTCTGAAGAGACAAAAGAGACATTTTTTTAAACCAGACAAAATGAAAGACGTAGTAATTATAGACACGTACAAAACACGTGAATCTAATTGAGAACATGTGGACCGGGGCGATGTATTACTAGTAGCGGCTCTGAGCTCACTGTAATGCAGTTGAGTAAGAGGATAGTAGGGACAGTGGCGCAATAGATACCGTGTCTGATTCCGGATTAGAAGTTTTTAGGTTCGATTCCTGCCTGGCTCGTGAAGCTTTTAAACCACGCTACTCAACACTGTCACCTAGTGTGTGCGGTCCTACACAACCTTACTATCGACTGGATGAGTCTCCAGTTAATTCCGCCTGTTTCACCACCGTTATTGTTGGACCACAGCCACAGATATGAGAAGACATACTGTTCCGAACAACTGTCTTAAATAATCACGTTGAAAAAGGTGACTAAGTTTTTTTTTCTTTAGCGTAACCTTACATTTGCCTATAAAGTTTACACTACTTTCTGTAGCCACAAATACCCAATATTTCTGCTGTTTCCTGAGAAACACGAGTATAGAGTTAAACACAATAAATAATACCACAAATCTATTCAGTTAACACCCAGATGTGACAGGGGTAACTTGCACCCCCTTTAAATATGTATTTCTTTAATTTCAGTTCTCTTCCCTCCCCAAGATACCTGCAAATTCACTATCGCGTATTAAAGGCTGTACATGCATTACCTGTAATACAGCTACTAACAAAGATATCCATTAAAGTTAATTATTAATAAATAATACTATTATTCATAAAGACATGTATTCATAAGATTCATCATGAATAGTTGTGGTGTCTGGAAAGCAACTGTAGTTAAATATAGAAAAAAAGAGTTGTAGTTATTGAGGTAATTTCAGGTAGAATGCAAGAACTAAAGTTAACTAGTCCCACAGTAATGCGTGGGGTCCTATCAATAGAAAAAAAAAATATTTGTATCCTGAAAACACAACAACCACAAAAGGAGAAGTATTCTGGGAACCTAGGTAAATCCCTGTAGTAGTTGAACAACTATAAAAACAAACAAAAAACTTGAAAACATAAAGAAAAAGAACATTAAAAAGATATCTGGGAAACAACAAAAACACAGAATCTAACTGTGAGAGCTTTTTCAAATTTTTGGTACTGCATCGTGCTCCTCTCGTCTAAGAAGATATCTCTGTGATATCTTTCTAAGAAAATAATTGCCCGGTGATATCGACTCAGGTACTCAGTTGTTACGTGCTGTAATTCGATATATGCAAAGCATATGTATTCCCTCCAATTATCAATAAGGTATTAAACATTACATGCCACTTTTTCTCTAGCTCATGTTCATGTTGGATCAGTGAGAAAGGCATGCCTGGTTGTGCTTGAACCAGCACTTTACTTTAATTTTAGTCCCGACCTGACCACACTAAGCAATTGTACCATAGAGACTCCAACAGGTTGGTTTTCTCCATTTACAGTTTTTAGGAAAAAAATAATCTGCATTTTTAAGCAAGATTGTATCTCAAATTTCACAAATTGTAAGTATTTCTTGAAAAACGTTGTTTCAGAAAGAAACTGAGTAGACGGGAATAGTCCAGTCAGTAGAATATTGAACTTCTCATCTCAGGGTCCCTATTCAGGCGGCTGATTTTCTTGCAACTACTTACAGATGCAGCCATTCAAAGTGCGCGGCACAGACACCGCGGTACAGATACCGCAGGTATGATGACACGGGATACCGCGGTGCGTGATTGGTTGACCGACAGGGGCACTCGTGGTCCGTTGGTCTGTCGTAGAAAGACTTACTGTAAACGTCTTTACTGTGCCCGTTGTAGATATTGAATTTTACCACTGAAGGGAAATCTTAGTAGCTGAGCATAAAAAGAATAGGAGCATACTGTAACGCGTGTGAAGGCCATAAACGATATTAATTTTGGAACGTAAACATACAGTATATAGCTGGTCTTGGTACTTTAAAGAAAAAAATACACACCGGTATTCCATTTCTCCCTAAACATTGTAAGCTTCGAAGTCTTTAACTAACGTGATACCGGAGTCAACAAGCATACTTTTAGAATTTGATTAAAAGGGAATATAATATGGAATCGCGTATCTCAAGAAATTAATAACGATATAATTATATTCATGTTGCAAAAGAACTGCAACGGACATAAAAACTCCCTTGCTTTTAACAGAGCGTTCCATAATTTCTAACTACGAAAATGCCAGGTGAAAGGATTTGTAAACATATTTTGTTAAAGCAAGTCAGTTTTTTCCACAACACATAAAAGACATTTTTCCAAGAAAGTTTAGCCTTTGTCACTAATGAAACCACTAAATAAAGACATAAATATAGAAATCTTAAGATTTGTTCTATTTAATGTTGGTAGCAGGATGAACTGTCAGAGTGTATATGTTGTCGCAGAGTTGCTGCAAGATGTTAACAGTGAAAAAGGTATTTAGAAATGAGTTATTTCAAGATGAAAATTTTCAGAATAATTGCAAATCTAGCAGGATAGAGAAAGCACAGAAAACTGGCAGTTAGATTGATCAGATTAGTATGAAAAGTCATTTAGCAAAGGGAATTAGAAGAGTGACAAACTAGTATACTTTAGATCTTTTTTTCTGAACCAGGGACAATCTGATCATGTTTCCCTATAACAATAATAAAAAACTTTATTTGATATATCACCATTAAAGGTGGCATCTCAAAGCAATACAGTAGATGTAAAAACAGATAAAAGGACCACAGATTACAAAGTAAATGAATATAAGAAAGACAAGCAGTTAGAGGTGCTACCAAAATTAGAAAATGAAGCAGATACAGACACTAAGTCTTCTGAAAAGAAAGGTTCTGAGGTTAGATTTAAACTGGCCTTGGTGTGTGTGTGTTTGTGTCTGTCTGTCCTGTGATGGACTGGCGCTATGTCCAGGGTGTATTCTGCCTTGTGTCCGTCACTTACTGGGATAGGCTCCAAATCCTCTGTACTGGATAAAGAGATTAGAAATGGATGGAAGTAAAGGCACTGTGTGGATGGAACTATACACAGTGTTAGAAACCCACTATGAAATGGCAGCATCTGGCTTAAGGAAACAGCCTTTCCACCTCTCTTGCACATCAGTATCCATACCTAGTTATTTAAACAAATTGCCTCTAATTATAAACATCTTAATATGCTGGCTCTGTGGATCCGCATCAGCTATGTTTGCCCATTCCTTCAATTCATGTGCATCCAACACACAGTTCAACGCTAGCAACTACACAAAATCTAAAATATGAGCTCTACTTGCCACTTACAGTACCAACAGTACCAGCTAACTTTAGTAGTGACATTTTCATGGATCTTTTTAACAATAAAATTTACAACATCAGACTTCAGACACAATTAAACAGGCCTCAAAAAAGTCTGGTACAAACATTTTCAGCATGGAATAAACCGTTACTTTAATGGTATAAACCTTAAATGGATTCATATTCTCAATAAGATTTGGTGCTCAGTAACATGACTTAGAAAATGACAGAAGACATACGTATCATGCTTATCCTTCTATTTTTCATAATCGTAAACTCCTTAAGGCAGTTACATTTTCTCTGTTCTGACCTGGAGTTACAGAGAAATTTAAATTCTAATAAGAGATTTGTAATGAGGAAAGTCATACCAATCACTCATACAGTACCAGGATTTGCAATTACAATACAAATACTTTCTTTCTGTATGTGTTTATTTTGCAGTTTGAGTCTATGGCATTCCTTTGGGGGTCTATACTCCAAGGCATGACTTTTTTATGTATAAACATCAGTATTTACTGCTATTAATTACTGTACGATTTATAGTTGAAATCTGAGCCTAGATATAAAGTTAGATATAAAGTTAAAATCTCGACAAAGCAATGTAGGAAATACAGAGAAAATAAATCCTTTCTGACATCTAAAATCAGTTTCGATCAAGGTCTCTAAAACGAACAAGAAAAAGAAGATTTTCGGAGGGCAATTATGCTGTGTTTATATAGAATAAGTGATTTATGAGCAATCTAATTTCTTGTTCGTTTAAAACAGTGAAATGTCAGCTGTAAAAGATCGCACCAGAAAGAGCACTCTCTCTGCCTGTCATAGACGTTCAGGAAAGGCTGAATGAAGTCATGTCAAGTACAATAATTCGGAGATCAATAATAACAGTTGTAGGACAGTATATAAGGAGGATAAGGATTTTGAAGTTGACTCGAAATCTGATAGGTAACCAGTGCAAGGACTTGAAAACAGGTGTAATGCATCCCTGATAGGATTCTTGCTGTCATATTCTGAACATATTGAAGATTGCTCAGTGTGGATTTAATTTCCTCAGTGAACAGGATGTGCATTTATTAATTCTAGAAAAAAACTAGATTTCTCTAGTTCTTAGTTTCTCTAGTTCCCTTTAAAATAAACTATTATTCCACAATGCAGAGTATTACATGGCCAGTATTTACACATGATATTTGTGATTTAAAGAAATTAACACAAGCAGCTTTTGGAGATTTAAGTGTTGGCTGAGTTATTGCAGGATAAAAGATTAGAGATGTTGGCAAGAAGAAGATAGTTTGGGGAAAGCTGAGGAATACACTTATAACAAGAACACTTCCTAATGGGGTTAGGCATACTTTTGATGAAGATGATGAAGTTAACAGACTATATGTTTACATAGATACTGAAATAAGGATTGTATTTTAGATTATGTGTAGTTGCTGGCATTGAACTGTGTGTTGGATGCACATGAATTGAAGGAATGGGCAAACATAGCTGATGCGGATCCACAGAGCCAGCATATTAAGATGTTTATAATTAGAGGCAATTTGTTTAAATAACTAGGTATGGATACTGATGTGCAAGAGAGGTGGAAAGGCTGTTTCCTTAAGCCAGCAGTATAAAATATTTTATTCTCAGTGAGATGCTGCCATTTCATAGTGGGTTTCTAACACTGTGTATAGTTCCATCCACACAGTGCCTTTACTTCCATTTCTAATCTCTTTATCCAGTACAGAGGATTTGGAGCCTATCCCAGTAAGCAACGGACACAAGGCAGAATACACCCTGGACATAGCGCCAGTCCATCACAGGACAGACAGACACAAACACACACACACCAGGGCCAGTTTTCCCATAAACCAATTAACTTACCAGTATGTTTTGGAGTGCGAGAGGGAGTCATATCACACATATGGAGAAAAACCATGTAACCCAGAGAGAACATGTAAACCCCACACACACAGGATGGCAGGAATTGAACCTAGGACCCCAGTGCTGCAAGATAGCAATGCTAACCACTTTGCCACCATTATAAATGGATGGATATCTTAGTTATCTTTCTAGTTCACAGGTTTGCATGCATAATTTAATTTTGAAAGCCACTAAGACATCAGGTACTACTGTTGTATTTATGAAAAAGAAACAAAACAAAAAACATACTAACAACTGTGCCATCCTACTCCTTAGCTAATACATTTTATTATTCATAAACAGTTAACATTGTTAGCAAAATATTTTGAATTATATTTAACCCTATTTTTTCTTTAGTTTTGTATTTAACTTATTATATGATAGTCAGACTTAATGTATATTTGAACAATGAAAATATATTTTTACAAGATTTTACATTAAGCACTTAAAATTAATATGGTTAATAATAGTAAACTGTAACATGCTGTAACAAGATCGGTTAAACTGCGAAGAAAATGCTTTCAGAGAAAATGTTTCAGGTGTGAAGAACATAGATCTCCAATGCAATTTCAACCAAACCTGTTCCCACACACCCTGCCCCCACTACCATTAGAATATACACAAAGCACTCAAATCTTTCGAGCTAATGATCAGGTGACCCGAGAGAGAGCGAGAGAAACACCAAGGGGTGCGGAACCAGGGAACTATTTACATGGAAAACGGGCGATCTCCCCAGACTGTCCGCCCGTTTCACTGTTACCTGGATACCTCTTTATTTAGAACTCACAAACACTGATTTTTAGTTTAGAAGGATTCAAGTAGGGTTTTAAATGAAAGGCAGCGACCTTAATCAAGCCCAAATCACAATTGAACCCATTCAGAGCCTACATTACATTTTAGCGTTTCATTCTGAGCAGAAGACCCTCACACCTGAAGAAGGGGGAGGTGTTTTTCGCTGGAAATCTCGCCTGCTTCTACTTTACAACCGGAGTGCTGGCTGTGACGAATTAAACCGGTTTTACAAGTTTCAATCACAGACCATGTGACATGGGAGTCAGGAAACTCCACCGGATTTGATAACGCTATAAAAACGCTATAAAATAATGTGACTTGGCACAGAACAAGTTTACAGCACAGTTCAATAATAAATGCTGACCATGACTTTAGAAGCATAAATTGCCTTACACTCAATTTAAACACAAGCTGTCTTTAGCCCTCTAAGCTGGTTCATACAGAAATGTAGAGATCCAGGCTCAGAACACACAGCTTCATTAGCGAATACATATGCAGGACAACTAGAGAAGACGTTTTACAGAGGATGGATTTTTAGAAACATCCCATCAGTGACATCACTGAAGTCAACTCCTAGGTACTGTAACTGTCGTGTGGATAGTTTCACAAGAATCAGACAAAGGTTTAAGCATCGCTTGTTCTAGATAAAACTGCATAAAAAAAACAACAACCCATAATGTACTTCTTTGCGGCTCTGTTTGCCCAAATCATATATTCACAACGTGAAATCTAGAAAATAATATTACGTAACCAAAATCCGCAATATGGAAACAGATCCTGTGTAATTGTTGATAGATGATGTACTCGTAACATTTTTTCAAGACGAACTACAACATTTAAAAAATGACTTGTATGTACTTGATATCTCTAATCAATCCACGGGTCCCAGCACGAAACGAAACTAAAACGCATACCGTTTCGCGCTTCTTATTAGTTGCTCAAAAGTAATTTGACCTTATGAAATGCATAATATAAACCTAGAAACATATACGTGAGCAGTACTTAAGCACTGTAGTATCGGTGTTAAGACATACCTCTCAAATACTGTAAATCAAGTTAAAAATATCTCAAGACAGATTCTGGTCATAATGAAACCATGTTTTGTGTATGTTTTCTTTAAAGTACCGAGACCAGCCATATACTGTATGTTTATGTTCCAAAATTAATATCGTTTATGGCCTTCTCACGCGTTGCAGTATGCTCCTATTCTTTTTATGCTCAGCTACTAAGATTTCCCTTCAGTGGTAAAATTAGATATGAATAGTCAATACTTAAACGGGCACAGTTAAGACATTAAATATACATATACATACTGTATACAGTACAGTTTGCATACGGTAATATGTTTATGTTCCTAAATCAATCTCTTTTATGAGCATGTGAAAGGCATGGTGAATCACTGTACTTTGCATGATTGGAAACAAATGCGTGATTGCGAAATGCTGTGGTGTTACTTTTACAAAGATGGTCAATTAAAAAAAGAATGTTGACCAGGGCAATACTTTGAGTTTACACTTACAGCTTGTCCAAGGTCATTCATTATTAATACTATTAGTAATATCTTCGTTAAAGACTTTGATGGCCACAGCTCAAACATGAGAGGTTGAGCTTTATTAGCTCCACCTTGCGGAAATTCTGGATACTATTATTTTGCTTGTCGTATTATAGGAGAATTTACGGTAACTCGCGGTATTTACCGGTAGCTTGCGGTAGACTGCGTACAGCGTACCGCAAAATAATGCGGTATCGCCCGCGCATTTTGAATGGCTGCATCTGTATTCCATGCTGAAACGAGAAGGAAACACATTACATCAGAGGAGCCTTCTTTGGGTGTGATACAGAATAAACCTTTATTTGTTTCTTCCAAATTAATTTAAACCTCATCTCCAGCACCTAAACTCGTCAGTTGCTTTCAGTAGCTAAAGACACAGACCATACTGCTCCAGGTGAGGTTCAAAACCACAACCTCAGCATGACTTCGCTGTGCACTGCTGTATAAGCACTGCGCACAGACCAATTGCGCCACTGGAGCTGTATACCTCCCGCTCCTCATACAGACTACCGCTGCAAGAAAATAGGGTTTTGGTTGTGGATCCATCTCCACATGGGGGAAAGGGACAGTAAAATAGCAAGGAAAACACAAGAGAAGAAACTGAAAGAATTGTGCTCACTGCAAAGTAGAAAGGAAAGAGGTGGCCGGATACATAAAACAGCTAGGTGGATAATTTATAACGACGATAACATTTTTTTTAACTAAGTAGCCTTAATGGCAATACAGTGTTAGGAGTTCGGCTTTTCTTATTTCTTCTGCAGAACCAGCGGTATCGGAATATACTGATCCGCATAAGAAGCGCTTTCGGTTTCTGATAGATTTTATTGAGCACTGCTCTAAACTTTACATTTGCTCGGGCTGCTTATACGCTGCACAAGCCGGAGCGCGTACGTTTGGTGTCCGAAATGGACTGGCAGTGGCAGGTCGACTTGGTGGACATGAGAAAACACCACGAGTTCAATGACGGTTTCTGTTACATCTTAACGTGTATAGACATGCTGTCTAAATACGCTTCGGCCATGCCGCTGAAAACCAAGTCTGGAGGGGCCTTGACAGGCGCCTTCCGAAATATACTGCAAGAGGGGCGTGCTCCTAAAAAGCTACAAACGGACGAGGGTAAATAATTTCTTAACAGGACCTTCCAAAATTTTCTCAAACGTGAGAATATTGAACATTTCGTTACGGCCAGCGATGTGAAGGCTAGCGTGGTCGAGAGGTTTAACAGAACTATTAAAACAAAAATGTGGAGGTACCTGAGACACAAAAACACCTTTCGATATATCGACGTCCCATCAGATCTTATTTACGCTTATAACCATAGTTACCACACGACTATTAATCGAACCCCGGCTTCTGTTACGTCCGACATCTCCCTTGAGGTGTGGAGAACGGTCTATGACGAACACTTTAAGAGAAAACCGTCAAAGTTTTCATTTAATGTGGGTGATCGCGTGCGGGTGTCCAAAATTAAGGGAGTGTTTGAGAAGGGATATGAACAGACCTTCCTTCACAGATGAAATTTTCAGAGCTCGGCTCTGAGACCCTATTACAAACTGCAGGACTACGCAGGCGACAACATTAAGGGCTCCTTCTATGCCGAAGAGCTACAGAAGATAAACCCCGCTGTTGAGAACGTCTACCGCATCCAAAAGATTTTAGCAGCCAGGGCTCGTGGCAAAAACAAACAGCTTTTGGTAAAGTGGCGCGGTTGGAGCAATAAATTCAATAGTTGGGTAAAGGCTTCCGAGGTCCGAGACATATAGAGGTGGTGAAAAATGAACCCCAATGGTTTCTATGTTACGCTGGCCAGTAATTCATCCTCAAAGATGTTTCCAAAGAACACCAACGCGTGCTACACAGAGCATCTGGCAAAGGCGATTGACCTGGACGGGAGCTGGGAAGTGGGGCTGGTCGAGCTGCACTATCCGCACACGCTAAACACGTTTGATGAAGATGAAGTTTTTCTGTTTGTCAGCGATGAGCTCAAGACTATCTGGACATGTACCTTACCGAGAGGGTACTACAGCAACATCGAGCAGCTCTTGCATGAAATGAAACGGGCTGCGGAAAAATCCAAGTTAACGGCTGTAAGCCTTAAATACAACCCCATTAGTCGGTCGGTAAGGATTGTTAGTGATAAACGGTTTGTTATACAGGTGCATAACTGCCTGGCGAGGATGTTGGGTTTCAAATCGGGTGTCGGGGGTGTAAAATCACCGCACCCCGTCGATATGACTGGCGGATTTAACACCATGTATATATACACCGATATCATAGAACACCAGTTAATAGGTGACGTCTACGCACCGCTTTTGTGTTGAGTGCCCTTCAGAGGCGTGGATGGTGAATTCGTCACAGTATTGTACGACAAACCCCATTACGTGCCGGTGAGCATCGACCATTTTAACAACATCACTATTGAAATAAAGACAGATCAAAACGAACACGTGTCATTTGCATTTGGAAAGGTCATCGTCAAGCTGCATTTCAGACCTGTGAAAGCGACAAACATCTGAAAGGATGACGTTCATCAAGAGCTACGGGGATCCTTCTTTGTATACGCACTACTACAAACAACAGGCTGGTTATGGATTACTAGGATTTTCAGGGCTACCGGTTCAGTACGGCGCGGGTATCAGGGGTATTTTCAGAGCGCTATTTAGAAAAGCCGTGCCTTTTCTGAAACTCAGGTTTGAAATAGCTAAGCCGCACATGGCATCGGCGGCTAAAAACATCGCCAAAGACGTGGTTAGCAACATTAAAAGCACGGTCATGTCTAAGGTGGCAGCACATCAGCAGGAAGGTTCGGGTCTAGCATACAGATGCAGCCATTCAAAATGCGTGCGTTATTTTGCGGCATACCCCGGTGGGCGTGTCGCGGCATCACGCAGTGTCACGCAGTGTGACGTGGTTAATCGCGCGTCATTTGACGCTCTGCCGGAAACTATCCGGCGTCACCTTGTAAAACCGCCAGGGGGAGCTTAACCTCTCATGTACAGCATTTGAGCCTTTAATTTTGAACAGTGTATTACAGCATGTTAATCTTCAGTCATTAAAATGTTGGTATATTTTATGAAAGCAAGATTGCTCAGTTGGACAAAAGTACACAACCTACCTTTATCAGAAATATTTATGCATCAAAGCCTTTACCGAAGATATTACTAATAGTATTAATAATGGATGACTTTGGACAAGCTGTATACTCAAAGTATAATTTCTTTAGCACATTTGTACAAGCACTTGGAATCTGTCCAAGCCATACTTTGTCAGGCATTTTGTTTTACTTCAACGGGCATAAAAACTTCCTTGCTTTTAACAGGGCGTTTCATAATTTCTAACTACGAAAATGATTTAAAATGCGACACCTATCATTCAACTAGAGCTTAAAATATCACAAGGAAAAATACACACCGGTATTCCATTTCTCCCTAAACATTGTAAGCTTCGAAGTCTTTAACTAACGTGATACCGGAGTCAACAAGCATACTTTTAGAATTTGATTAAAAGGGAATATAATATGGAATCGCGTATCTCAAGAATTTAATAACGGTATGATTATATCCGTGTACTGCGGCAGGGCTGTGTAGGGCTGTTTCGCCTGCCTGCTCATGTGAGCTGACTGTAGCCGACTGGTCTAGGTGCGTGCCTGCCAACGGGCAGGGTGTGTGCTCGAATCCAGCTGGTGCTGAACCTTCCAGTTTTATTTATTTATTTTTTAATCGCGTAACATATTACCGTATGCAAACTGTACTGTATACAGTATGTATATGTATATTTAATGTCTTAACTGTGCCCGTTTAGTTGAATTTAAAAAAATTATTTAACACGAACATTAAGCTGTTTACATCTTCCGCCTGAGAACAGTCACCCGTTGCTACCCAACGCAGAATGGTGATTGGCTGACACCATCTGACACCCCTCTGATTGGAGAAAAAAGACGTGCTAGTTTGCTATACATACTGTAACAGGAAGAGGATTTCTTTCTATTCAAAACGTGTATTTTAAAAGTTTAAGAAGTAAAAACCTTACAGCGTACACAGATTTCTAAACTGATCAGGATCGTTATCTTTGTTTTATGCATAATAATATTCACCGCTCTGTGCAGCAAATTAATAATAAACTTTATTTTATATAGCGTTTTAAACGAATAAGTAATTAGATTGCTCATAAACCTAATCACTTGCTTTTTCTTTTTATTTAGGCTCAGATTTCAACTATAGATCGTATTATTAATAACCATAATAACAACCAACCAACAAAAACAACCATATAAACATAATACCAACCAAAAACATAGATAACAACCACAATACAAAATCAAATATATCAAACCATTTTACTCTCGCAAAGTCCTCCAATTATCATAATCCCGCCCCTTATGCAAAACCAAACCTTCCTCCCATCCCAGTTTATCCTGTTTATCATAAACAAAATCCACCTCAATTTTCAACATAAAGCATTACACAAAATCAATACCTCAACACTCCATACTCAACAACGATAATTCACAAACAGCCAGAACATGTAACTACACATTCCCAACAGACCTAATTTCCATAGCCCCGCCCCTTATGCAAAACCAACATCCCTCCCCTGTTCTCTCTCTCCCCTGGCGGTTGTAATTGTTTTTATTTTCAAATAAATTTTAGCAAAGTCATGCATTTTAAAAATCTTAAGATTTTTATATTTATGTCTTTATTTAGTGGTTTCATTAGTGACAAAGGCTAAACTTTCTTGGAAAAATGTCTTTTATGTAAACCATGTTTGCTATTTATTCATTCAGGGCTAAAATATGTTCATTGTATTCTAATGAAAGAAGGGTTCCTTTCGCCGTAGTCGGGAGCCTAGCCTTTAACTAGTAAGTACTGTACTTACTGGGTTTTTGAGGTGGGGGGGAGAAAAATCGTTTTCCCAGCCTAACAGTATTGTTTTTAACCTGTAAATTTGCTGGACAGAGAGGTGAACATTATTACACAGAAGACAAAGATAGCGATTTACGTTGCATTGTGTATCGTGCTGCTTTAATACAGTTTTAAATAATTGGAAGTCTAAACAGTATCAGCTTTATTTATGGGTTTTAAATAAAGGTGATTTAAACGCGATTTAAATCAATATAAATGTTTATATTGTAACGCATAGGTGACTATTCATTGTTATTAAAATGACTTAAATTCGATCATGTTGTGATATTTAGAAATATACATTTGTTTGGTGCGAGTGAAGTTTTATTTAATCTCTGAGCCATACTGATTCTTCTGGAAGCCAGTTTCCGCCAGGGAGTAAAAAAAAACACACTATGGTATTCTCTCCAATGCAGTGCAGTTAAAAACATACCTCTGATGCTGCTCCTAAATGAATATCGTTTATGACCATCAGAAGCTTTATGCTCCTTTTCTTTTTTCCAGTGGATTGAACAGGGAGAGGCATTTCATGATGTACTTTTCACTGATGAAACAACAGTGGCTCTGGAACAGTTTTCAACCATGTCGTTTTATAAAAAGGGGAGATATGTACACGTTACTGAAGCTAAACGTTTAGCCTTTGTCACTAATGTAAACACTAAATAAAGACGTATAGAAATCCCTACGTTACAGACTGTATATGGCTGGTATTGGTAGTTTAAAGAAAAAATACACACCAGTATTCCACTTTCTCCCTAAACATTTTAAGCATCAGAGTCTTACATGTGGTTATTTATTGCATAATTTAATTTTGAAAGCCACTGAGACATCAGGTACTACTGTTGTATGGTACAAGTGTGGTACTTTTAGGGGTACCACGGTACAGAACACTAGTTATTTAAATATGATTGATAGATAAATAGGCCCACTTTATTCATCCTGAAGAAGATAGAAGACATCCTGATGTCTTAACACAGATACTACAGTGCTTAAGTACTACTCACGTATATGTTTCTAGGTTTATATTATGCATTTCATACGGTCAAATTACTTTTGAGCAACTAATAAGAAGCGCGAAACGGTATGCGTTTTAGTTTCGTTTCGTGCTGGGACCCGTGGATTGATTAGAGATATCAAGTACATACAAGTCATTTTTTAAATGTTGTAGTTCGTCTTGAAAAAATGTTACGAGTACATCATCTATCAACAATTACACAGGTTCTGTTTCCATATTGCGGATTTTGGTTACGTAATATTATGTTCTAGATTTCACGTTGTGAATATATGATTTGGGCAAACAGAGCCGCAAAGAAGTACATTATGGGTGGTTGTTTTTTTTTTGCAGTTTTATCTAGAACAAGCGATGCTTAAACCTTTGTCTGATTCTTGTGAAACTATCCACACGACAGTTACAGTACCTAGGAGTTGACTTCAGTGATGTCACTGATGGGATGTTTCTAAAAATCCATCCTCTGTAAAACGTCTTCTCTAGTTGTCCTGCATATGTATTCGCTAATGAAGCTGTGTGTTCTGAGCCTGGATCTCTACATTTGTGTATGAACCAGCTTAGAGGGCTAAAGACAGCTTGTGTTTAAATTGAGTGTAAGGCAATTTATGCTTCTAAAGTCATGGTCAGCATTTTTGTACTGTGCTGTAAACTTGTTCTGTGCCAAGTCACATTATTTTATAGCGTTTTTATAGCGTTATCAAATCCGGTGGCGCGGTGTTAGTTTCCTGACTCCCATGTCACATGGTCTGTGATTGAAACCTGTAATACCGGTTTAATTCGTCACAGCCAGCACTCCGGTTGTAAAGTAGAAGCAGGCGAGATTTCCAGCGAAAAACACCTCCCCCTTCTTCAGGTGTGAGGGTCTTCTGCTCAGAATGAAACGCTAAAATGTAATGTAGGCTCTGAATGGGTTCAATTGTGATTTGGGCTTGATTAAGGTCGCTGCCTTTCATCTAAAACCCTACTTGAATCCTTCTAAACTAAAAATCAGTGTTAGTGAGTTCTAAATAAAGAGGTATCCAGGTAACAGTGAAACGGGCGGACAGTCTGGGGAGATCGCCCGTTTTCCATGTAAATAGTTCCCTGGTTCCGCACCCCTTGGTGTTTCTCTCGCTCTCTCTCGGGTCACCTGATCATTAGCTCGAAAGATTTGAGTGCTTTGTGTATATTCTAATGGTAGTGGGGGCAGGGTGTGTGGGAACAGGTTTGGTTGAAATTGCATTGGAGATCTATGTTCTTCACACCTGAAACATTTTCTCTGAAAGCATTTTCTTCGCTGTTTAACCGATCTTGTTACAGCATGTTACAGTTTACTATTATTAACCATATTAATTTTAAGTGCTTAATGTAAAATCTTGTAAAAATATATTTTCATTGTTCAAATATACATTAAGTCTGACTATCATATAATAAGTTAAATACAAAACTAAAGAAAAAATAGGGTTAAATATAATTCAAAATATTTTGCTAACAATGTTAACTGTTTATGAATAATAAAATGTATTAGCTAAGGAGTAGGATGGCACAGTTGTTAGTATGTTTTTTGTTTTGTTTCTTTTTCATAAATACAACAGTAGTACCTGATGTCTCAGTGGCTTTCAAAATTAAATTATGCATGCAAACCTGTGAACTAGAAAGATAACTAAGCTATCCATCCATTTATAATGGTGGCAAAGTGGTTAGCATTGCTATTTTGCAGCACTGGGGTCCTAGGTTCAATTCCTGCCATCCTGTGTGTGTGGGGTTTACATGTTCTCTCTGGGTTACATGGTTTTTCTCCATATGTGTGATATGACTCCCTCTCGCACTCCAAAACATACTGGTAAGTTAATTAGTTTATGGGAAACCTGGCCCTGGTCTGTGTGTGTTTGTGTCTGTCTGTCCTGTGATGGACTGGCGCTATGTCCAGGGTGTATTCTGCCTTGTGTCCGTTGCTTACTGGGATAGGCTCCAAATCCTCTGTACTGGATAAAGAGATTAGAAATGGAAGTAAAGGCACTGTGTGGATGGAACTATACACAGTGTTAGAAACCCACTATGAAATGGCAGCATCTCACTGAGAATAAAATATTTTATACTGCTGGCTTAAGGAAACAGCCTTTCCACCTCTCTTGCACATCAGTATCCATACCTAGTTATTTAAACAAATTGCCTCTAATTATAAACATCTTAATATGCTGGCTCTGTGGATCCGCATCAGCTATGTTTGCCCATTCCTTCAATTCATGTGCATCCAACACACAGTTCAATGCCAGCAACTACACATAATCTAAAATACAATCCTTATTTCAGTATCTATGTAAACATATAGTCTGTTAACTTCATCATCTTCATCAAAAGTATGCCTAACCCCATTAGGAAGTGTTCTTGTTATAAGTGTATTCCTCAGCTTTCCCCAAACTATCTTCTTCTTGCCAACATCTCTAGTCTTTTATCTTGCAATAACTCAGCCAACACTTAAATCTCCAAAAGCTGCTTGTGTTAATTTCTTTAAATCACAAATATCATGTGTAAATACTGGCCATGTAATACTCTGCATTGTGGAATAATAGTTTATTTTAAAGGGAACTAGAGAAACTAAGAACTAGAGAAATCAAGAAAGGCTTTTTTTCTAGAATTAATAAATGCACATCCTGTTCACTGGGGAAATTAAATCCACACTGAGCAATCTTCAATATGTTCACAATATGACAGCAAGAATCCTATCAGGGATGCATTACACCTGTTTTCAAGTCCTTGCACTGGTTACCTATCAGATTTCGAGTCAACTTCAAAATCCTTATCCTCCTTATGTACTGTCCTACAACTGGTATTATTGATCTCCGAATTATTGTACTTGACATGACTTCATTCAGCCTTTCCTGAACGTCTATGACAGGCAGAGAGAGTGCTGTTTCTGGTGCGATCTTTTACAGCTGACATTTCACTGTTTTAAACGAACAAGAAATTAGATTGCTCATAAATCACTTATTCTATATAAACACAGCGTAATTGCCCTCCGAAAATCTTCTTTTTCTTGTTCGTTTTAGAGACCTTGATCGAAACTGATTTTAGATGTCAGAAAGGATTTATTTTCTCTGTATTTCCTACATTGCTTTGTCGAGATTTTAACTTTATATCTAGGCTCAGATTTCAACTATAAATCGTACAGTAATTAATAGCAGTAAATACTGATGTTTATACATAAAAAAGTCATGCCTTGGAGTATAGACCCCCAAAGGAATGCCATAGACTCAAACTGCAAAATAAACACATACAGAAAGAAAGTATTTGTATTGTAATTGCAAATCCTGGTACTGTATGAGTGATTGGTATGACTTTCCTCATTACAAATCTCTTATTAGAATTTAAATTTCTCTGTAACTCCAGGTCAGAACAGAGAAAATGTAACTGCCTTAAGGAGTTTACGATTATGAAAAATAGAAGGATAAGCATGATACGTATGTCTTCTGTCATTTTCTAAGTCATGTTACTGAGCACCAAATCTTATTGAGAATATGAATCCATTTAAGGTTTATACCATTAAAGTAACGGTTTATTCCATGCTGAAAATGTTTGTACCAGACTTTTTTGAGGCCTGTTTAATTGTGTCTGAAGTCTGATGTTGTAAATTTTATTGTTAAAAAGATCCATGAAAATGTCACTACTAAAGTTAGCTGGTACTGTTGGTACTGTAAGTGGCAAGTAGAGCTCATATTTTAGATTTTGTGTAGTTGCTAGCGTTGAACTGTGTGTTGGATGCACATGAATGAAGCGACGGACACAAGGCAGAATACACCCTGGACATAGCGCCAGTCCATCACAGGACAGACACAAACACACACACACCAGGGCCAGTTTAAATCTAACCTCAGAACCTTTCTTTTCAGAAGACTTAGTGTCTGTATCTGCTTCATTTTCTAATTTTGGTAGCACCTCTACCTGCTTGTCTTTCTTATATGCATTTACTTTGTAATCTGTGGTCCTTTTATCTGTTTTTACATCTACTGTATTGCTTTGAGATGCCACCTTTAATGGTGATATATCAAATAAAGTTTTTTATTATTGTTATAGGGAAACATGATCAGATTGTCCCTGGTTCAGAAAAAAAAGATCTAAAGTATACTAGTTTGTCACTCTTCTAATTCCCTTTGCTAAATGACTTTTCATACTAATCTGATCAATCTAACTGCCAGTTTTCTGTGCTTTCTCTATCCTGCTAGATTTGCAATTATTCTGAAAATTTTCATCTTGAAATAACTCATTTCTAAATACCTTTTTCACTGTTAACATCTTGCAGCAACTCTGCGACAAAATATACACTCTGACAGTTCATCCTGCTACCAACATTAAATAAAACAAATCTTAAGATTTCTATATTTATGTCTTTATTTAGTGGTTTCATTAGTGACAAAGGCTAAACTTTCTTGGAAAAATGTCTTTTATGTGTTGCGGAAAAAACTGACTTGCTTTAACAAAATATGTTTACAAATCCTTTCACCTGGCATTTTCGTAGTTAGAAATTATGGAACGCTCTATTAAAAGCAAGGGAGTTTTTATGTCCGTTGCAGTTCTTTTGCAACATGAATATAATTATATCGTTATTAATTTCTTGAGATACGCGATTCCATATTATATTCCCTTTTAATCAAATTCTAAAAGTATGCTTGTTGACTCCGGTATCGCGGTAGTTAAAGACTTCGATGCTTAAAATGTTTAGGGAGAAATGGAATACTGGTGTGTATGTTTTCTTTAAAGTACCGATACCAGCCATATACTGTATGTTTAAGTTCCAAAATTAATATCGTTTATGGACTTCACACGCGTTGCAGTATGCTCCTATTCTTTTTATGCTCAGGCACAAAGTAAAAGGGGATGCTTCATATTGCTTGACTAATTTTAAAAACTAAGTTAGAAATGCAGACGCTCCCTCGGTGCGCTGCTCTGGTGCGCCGGCTCTTACACAGTGCCTGTCTGCCGTAAGCGTTACAATATACATACCCAACACTGCTTGTACCCATCTGTCATGCAAATAAAACACCTTGAATTGAATTGAATTGAGGGGAGAGGGGGGGAATACTAAAGCCAATACTGGCTCAATACCCTCGATGGGCTTTGACGTGCTAATGCGTTGGTTTAAGAGTCCGGGTGTGGCAGGCTTCCAATGTCAACTCGACTCGATTGGAAGACAATGAACGTATTTTGTGATATTTAGAAATATAAATTTGTTTGGTGCGAGTGAGGTTTTATTTAATCTCTGACCAAGGGAAACGTTTCATTTTTTTCAAAGAAATGTTTGTTAAAAAATAAAGTCATAGTTCTATGGGATTCAATCACAGACCATGTGACATGGGAGTCACGAAACTACTGTAACACACAGCGCCACCAGATTTAATAACGCAATAAAAACGCTATAAAATAATGTGACTAGGCACAGAAAAAGTTTACAGCACAGTACGATAATAAATGCTGACCATGACTTTAGAAGCATAAATTACCTTACACTCAATTTAAACACAAGCTGTCTTTCTGTATGAACCTCTAAGCTGGTTCATACAGAAAATGTAGAAATGCATTAGCCTGATTATGATTAAAAAACACATAATTAAACACGCGTTTGCGATTTAAATCAGAACACGATTTAAATCAATATAAATGTTTATATTGTAACGCATACTGTCCAGCCTCCATTTCTCTATAAAAATTTACTCTGTTGCACACACACACACAATAGAAGGAGGAACCGCTGTCAGAAGGGAAGATATGTTCAAAATATCGCAAATATCGATCATGTTGCGATATTTTGAAATATAAAAGTCAATTGATTGTCCATAATATCGCTATTCTATTTTTTCGAAGAAATGTTTGTTAAAAGAAAAGTCCGGTACCAGCTGGATTTGAACACACAATCTACCAGTTGCTAGGCACGCACCTAGACCAGTCGGCTACAACACAGCTCGCATGAACAGGCAGGCGAAACAGCCCTACACAGCCCTGTCGCAGCACACGAATACCATTATTAAATTCCTTAGATACGCGATTCCATATTATATTCCCTTTTAATCAAATTCTAAAAGTATGCTTGTTGACTCCGGTATCACGTTAGTTAAAGACTTCAAAGCTTAAAATGTTTAGGGAGAAATGGAATACTGGTGTGTATTTTTTTCTTTAAAGTACCAAGACCAGCTATATACTGTATGTTTATGTTCCAAAATTAATATCGTTTATGGCCTTCACACGCGTTACAGTATGCTCCTATTCTTTTTATGCTCAGCTACTAAGATTTCCCTTCATTGGTAAATTCAATATCTACAACGGGCACAGCAAAGACGTTTTTACTGTAAGTCTTTCTACGACAGACCAACGGACCACGAGTGCCCCTGTCGGTCAACCAATCGCTTACTGCGGTGCCACGCGTCATCTTGCGTCATACTGAGCGACGTCACCTGCGGTACGTGTCTGTGACGCACACTTTGAATGGCTGCATCTGTACATCCGCAGGGGTGTCAAGAGAAAAAGACAGACGTCATCATCTCACCGTCGGGGGCCTCCGAAACCTGATAAAAGAACGGCTAAGCGCAGACAGTCAACTCATAAAAGCTTCAGGTCGACCAAGAAGGGCGTGACACACTGCAATCAACGAGACACGAAACGAGACATTTTAAATATGGCTTTTGTTCACGGCAGGTCTGCAGAATGCGCCAAGTCGGAGCTGGACATACTTCAATTAGCGCCTACCCAAACAAGCATCGAGAAAAGCTTTTACATAGAAGTTCCACCCCTCACGGCCCTAACAGAAAACGCACCTCTGGAGTTCTACGTCGCAGGCAACGGAGAAGATTATTTAGATTTAAACAACACCCTGCTCTATTTGACCTGTAAAATAATGGAAGCAGACGGTCGGGACATTGATGCGGCAGCCCGTGTGAGTCTGGTGAATTACCCCATCGCAGCCATCTTCAGCCAGGTTGACATCACTGTAGGAGACCGATTGATCAGCCAGAGTAACAACTGCTATTCTTACAGAGCCTTTATAGAGTCTGTCCTGAACTACAGTGAAGAGACGCTGAAGATGCAGTATTCAACAGGGCTCTTTTCCAAAGACACAGCCAGGGAACACGAGTCCACAATTTTGGATGGTCCCAATCAAGGGTTCCGAAAAAGAGCATCATACACGACGCAAAGCCGAAAACTGGAGCTCCTGGGTCACATTCACGCAGACCTGTTTTTTCAGGACAAACTACTACTGAATGGCGTAGACCTGAAAATAAAACTCACGCGCAACAGAGATGCTTTCTGCTTAATGAACAACGTCAGAGAACACAAACTGAGCGTATTCTCTGCATCTTTGTTTGTGAAAAGAGTCAGAGTGTCACCCGGGGTCAGACTGGGACACGCCGAAGCACTCCTGACGGCCAACGCTAAATACCCCATAGACCGCGTACAGATGAAAGTCTTCAGTCTGCCTGCAGGGAGCCATGTGTGTAACCAAGAAAACCTCTTTCTCGGACAGTTACCCAAAGTGGTAATTTTGGGGTTTGTGGACAACGCGGCATTCAGCGGCAGTTTTACACAAAACCCCTTCAATTTTAAACACTACAACATTAACTTTCTGGCTCTCTACGCGAAATGAACAAATCCCCACTAAACCGCTTCAACCAGACTTCCAGAATGGACATTGCGTCCGTGAATATTTTAATCTGGTGGTAACATCCGGGAAGCGTCTGAAAGACAAACCACTTCTGGTGGACCGTGAGGAGTACGCACGCGGTTACACATTGTTCGCTTTCAACCTCAGCCCCGACGACGAGTGCACAGGGCATTATTCACTTATCAAAATGGGTAATCTGAGAGCTGAAATACTCTTCGCGCTACCGCTACCCACTACAGTTACCGGGGTAAAGTTAGCTTGAAGTTCGAAAACGATTTTGGCACGCCTGTAGTGCTTTCACGAAATCTCTTAGAGTTACAAAAACACTTGCTTTGTGTATAAAATACATTGTGGATGATTTCTCAGCCTTTACTTTTTCGGTTTTATGACATTTTTTTGACCAAGCACGAATATTCTTTTGTCCATATCTCCGCAATGGAAGCACAGAACGCCTTCAAACCAAAAGCATTTTAAAGACCACGACTTGTGGATATTTCCACACCCTTTACATCAAACTATCAGTGAGCTAATTATCTTTTTTTAAACCTCCGGTTTTTCATCGATGCGTAATTACGCACGAACTGGAACCCGGGGGACCGGTGTGTGCACACGTTCACAACGCGAGAAATACTGTTCAATACGGCTTCATGCGAAAAACCCGTATATGACCATAGGAAGCAGAACAGCGCAGTCTCCCATTACCCAGACTGTAAGCACGGGAATAAAGCTTTGTTTGATTTCTGAAACCCTTCCTTTACATCCTGTTTTCATTCAGGTAAGGGTCAACTATATTCACAATACTACTGACAGCAGGAAGATTAAAATATTATTTTCTCAGCAGCTTATTAAAAACAGCTCCCATGATGTTCAAACCGACGTTTTACACAGAACACTGACACAGCTTTGTGTTCTGAATCTCTTTTTCTCGTGCTTTTATTTAATGTGGCACAATGCACTGGGATAGGGGTATTCTGTTCACAAACCAATAGCATTTAAACCACAGCACCCACAATGCTGCAAGTGTTTTGCACACTAAGCAGGTCCTCTGACTTTTCCCAGCTTTGTTTTGGGTTGTGGAACCTTTCTTTATATTTTTTAGGATTTTCTGAAGATAACACTACAAGTAATACACTGGGATAGGTGGGTCGTCTTCATGGCTCAATAGGATTTCAAATACAGCACCCACACTGCTGTACCCAAGTGTTTTACACACCAGACAGGCCCCCGAACCTCGTACAACCTTGCTGTGGCTGTGGCCCCTTTCTTAAATTTTTTATGATTTTCTGAAGATTACACTACAGCTAATACACTGGGATAGGTGGGTCGTCTTCATGGCTCAATAGCATTTCAAATACAGCACCCACACTGCTGTACCCAAGTGTTTACACACCAGACAGGCCCCCGAACCTCGTACAACCTTGCTGTGGCTGTGGCCCCTTTCTTTATTTTGTAATGATTTTCTGAAAATAACACTACAGGTAATATAGTGCCATAGGTGGGTCGACTTCATGGCTCAATAGCATTTCAAATACAACAGCCACACTGCTGAAACCAAGTGTTTTACACACCAGACAGGCCCCCTAACTTTATATAACCTTGCTGTTGCTGTGGCCCCTTTCTTTATTTTTTTATGATTTTCTGAAGATAACACTACAGGTAATATAGTGCCATAGGTGGGTCGACTTCATGGCTCAATAGCATTTCAAATACAACAGCCACACTGCTGAAACCAAGTGTTTTACACACCACACAGGTCCCTTAACCTTATACAACCTTTCTGTGGTTTTGGCCCCTTTATTTATTTTTTTAATAAGAATTTTAGTTTTTCAATATGGCACCATTAGACAGGCGGTAAATGGGGATTGGGGGGTGCTATTCATGAGTCAATAGCTCTTCAAGCACAACAGCCACAGTGCTGCAACCAGGTGTTTTACACCAGACATTTCCCCTAACCTTATACAACCTCGCTTTGAGTTGTGGAACATTTCTTTATTTTTTAATGTTTTTTTTACTGTAATCAAGTGTTGTGCTCACTAGGCAGGCCTCCTGACCTTTCACAGTCATGCTTTGTTGTGTGCAACTTTAATTATCTTTTTAGGATTTTTTGAACATGGCAACTTCCACCGAGACGGGTGGGGGGTGTGGGGGTGCTCTTCAATAGCTTTTTCATCTATACACACAAACGGATGTAACCAAGACACTCAGAACCTGTCACGCAGGGGCTGACTGCTGAGGATAGGGATCCAATGCAGTGCCCTTGGTAGGGTTGGCGCGAGACGCAGGCGTAGTCGGAGTAAACAGGCAGGGGCCCGAGTCCAGGAAGGCGTAGTACAGGCATAGGCACAGAATCGACAGGCGAAGGCGTAGTCGAGGGACTGGCAGGGGTCGGAGTCCGGGAAGGCGTAGAAGTTGCGTCGGTAGGCAGAGGCGTAAACGAAGAGACAGGCTGGGGTCAGGATCCGAGAAAGCGTAAAACAGGCGAAGGTACAAAATCGAGTGGCTAAAGCGGTTGTCGGAAAAGCGGGGTCGAGGTCCAGGGGAGAAGTCATAGTAAGGCAAAGGCGTAGTTAGTAGGTAAGCTCCGGGAGAGAATCTCAATCGTGAGCAATGACCGGGGGACAGATGAGGGTTTAAGTAGAGGACTGATTGACATGTGCACGTTTGGTATGGGGAGAGCTCAAGGGAATGCGGGAGCGCTTGCCTGCGTGAGGGAGATTCATGACAGAACCAACAGAATCAACCTGAACTCATAGAAAAACAAGAATGCCCCCGAGACACCTGCATCCCCCTCCTGGACCACTCTGGTATCAACACCCCCAAACCCATCCATACCAGCTAACAAGACTCAGAATCGGTGCAACCCTCCAACCTGGACCAAGAGCAGGATGGGACAAGACCCTGCACCACACTACGTACACAGGTTTGTATTTTTGGGTGAAGATGAAAATGTCTAACATAGATTGTTTTGGTTCTAGCAAACAATAAAAATAGTTGTTAAAATCCAAACACACATAATGAGATCACTCTCTGTCAGTATGTGTAACATTCTGGGTCTGGGCTCCTCTGTATTTGGGCTAAAGAGAGTTCAACAACATTATTAAATGCACTGACATCATAATCTGACAAGATCCATTGTTTTGGGGAGACTTGACCACCCACTGTCCCCCTGGTATCGTGAAGCTCATTGTCCTTTAGCTTTCCAAAACCAGAATCACTTGGGACTCCGGGGGGATCGATGTATGCAAAATATGAATTCCTTATGCAAGAAATTGTATATGGTCAATATAGCGATCACATCTTATCAGCAGATGGTAATCTCCAAGGAACAAGTAATAGGTTTATTCCATGCTGAAAAATGATCAAATGATTGATGAACCCAAGTGATTTGAAAGAAATGTTAAACAACTCAAAGCGAGGTTGTATAAGGTTAGGGGAGCTGTCTGGTGTGTAAAACACCTGGTTGCAGCACTGTGGCTGTTGTGCTTGAAGAGCTATTGACAGGTGAAGAGCACCCCCTATCCCCATGTACAGCCTGTCTAATGGTGCCATATTGAAAAACTCATAAAAAAATAAAGATGAATAGATGAAAAAGCTATTGAAGAGCACCCCCACACCCCCCACCCGTCTGGGTGGAAGTTGCCATGTTCAAAAAATCCTAAAAAGATAATTAAAGTTGCACACAACAAAGCATGACTGTGAAAGGTCAGGAGGCCTGCCTAGTGAGCACAACACTTGATTACAGTAAAAAAAACATTAAAAAATAAAGAAATGTTCCACAACTCAAAGCGAGGTTGTATAAGGTTAGGGGAAATGTCTGGTGTAAAACACCTGGTTGCAGCACTGTGGCTGTTGTGCTTGAAGAGCTATTGACTCATGAATAGCACCCCCCAATCCCCATTTACCGCCTGTCTAATGGTGCCATATTGAAAAACTAAAATTCTTATTAAAAAAATAAATAAAGGGGCCAAAACCACAGAAAGGTTGTATAAGGTTAAGGGACCTGTGTGGTGTGTAAAACACTTGGTTTCAGCAGTGTGGCTGTTGTATTTGAAATGCTATTGAGCCATGAAGTCGACCCACCTATGGCACTATATTACCTGTAGTGTTATCTTCAGAAAATCATAAAAAAATAAAGAAAGGGGCCACAGCAACAGCAAGGTTATATAAAGTTAGGGGGCCTGTCTGGTGTGTAAAACACTTGGTTTCAGCAGTGTGGCTGTTGTATTTGAAATGCTATTGAGCCATGAATTCGACCCACCTATGGCACTATATTACCTGTAGTGTTATCTTCAGAAAATCATTACAAAATAAAGGAAGGGGCCACAGCCACAGCAAGGTTGTACGAGGTTCGGGGGCCTGTCTGGTGTGTAAAACACTTGGGTACAGCAGTGTGGGTGCTGTATTTGAAATGCTATTGAGCCATGAAGACGACCCACCTATCCCAGTGTATTAGCTGTAGTGTAATCTTCAGAAAATCATAAAAAATTTAAGAAAGGGGCCACAGCCACAGCAAGGTTGTACGAGGTTCGGGGGCCTGTCTGGTGTGTAAAACACTTGGTTTCAGCAGTGTGGCTGCTGTATTTGAAATGCTATTGAGCCATGAAGATGACCCACCTATCCCAGTGTATTACTTGTAGTGTTATCTTCAGAAAATCCTAAAAAATATAAAGAAAGGTTCCACAACCCAAAACAAAGCTGGGAAAAGTCAGAGGACCTGCTTAGTGTGCAAAACACTTGCAGCATTGTGGGTGCTGTGGTTTAAATGCTATTGGTTTGTGAACAGAATACCCCTATCCCAGTGCATTGTGCCATATTAAATAAAAGCATGAGAAAAAGAGATTCAGAATGCAAAGCTGTGTCAGTGTTCTGTGTAAAAAATCGGTTTGAACATCATGGGAGCTGTTTTTAATAAGCTGCTGAGTAAAGAATATTTTAATCTTCCTGCTGTCAGTAGTATTTTCAATATAGTTGACCCTTACCTGAATGAAAACAGGGCGTAAAGGAAGGGTTTCAGAAATCAAACAAAGCTTTATTCCCGTGCTTACAGTCTGGGTAATGGGAGACTGCGCTGTTCTGCTTCCTATGGTCATATACGGGTTTTTCGCATGAAGCCGTATTGAACAGTATTTCTCGCGTTGTGAACGTGTGCACACACCGGTCCCCCGGGTTCCAGTTCGTGCGTAATTACGCATCGATGAAAAACCGGAGGTTTAAAAAAAGATAATTAGCTCACTGATAGTTTGATGTAAAGGGTGTGGAAATATCCACAAGTCGTGGTCTTTAAAATGCATTTGGTTTGACGGCGTTCTGTGCTTCCATTGCGGAGATATGGACAAAAGAATATTCGTGCTTGGTCAAAAAAATGTCATAAAAACGAAAAACTAAAGGCTGAGAAAGCATCCACAATGTATTTTATACACAAAACAAGCATTCTCGCAACTCTAAGAGGTTTCGTGAAAGCGCTACAGGCGTGCCAAAATCGTTTTCGAACTTCGAGCTAACTTTATGTGCTCAAGGGGGTGTGGCCGTAAGCGAGAGCAAGGCTCGCTGGCACCCTTCTTATAGAGAGGACAGCTCCGTCACCTCTTTTACGACGCTGCTTTTTTTCCCTTGCGTTTTTCTCTTCTTCCCACGTTCTCTCTCTTCACTGCCTTCGTCCCCGCTCTATTTCACTTCAGCCTTTCACTCTTGCTTCCTTCCAATGAGGACGGAGCTGCGGGAGAAAGGGCGCTATAGAGGATCGCTGTGGAGAGCTGCTGCTGTGCTTTGACATCTGAGCTCTGTGGAAAACGATCTCAATACAATTCTGAAAAACGCGACTCCCCGAACGCCAGCCAAACAAGTCTCCACAGCCGAAGCGCTGTGTCTCTTTTCAGCTGGCGATAAACCTTTCCTCCATCCTTTGCGGACTTGTAAAACTGTTCATGATCAGAATAAAAAACGCTCAGGCTAATACAAAAGCACCCGTGTCTCGCCAAAGCTCACAAATGAACAGACGGACAGGCCGCACTGCACGTGTGAACAGGGGAATGAGCGAGCGAGCGGGGATAGGGCGCCTCCTGCGCTTAAAGGCTTACAGCACCTGGCATTCCCAGGCGGTCTCCCATCCAAGTACTAACCAGGCCCATCCCTGTTTAGCTTCAGAGATCAGACGAGATCAGGCGTGCTCAAGGGGGTGTGGCCATAAGCGAGAGCAAGGCTCGCTGGCACCCTTCTTATAGAGAGGACAGCTCCGTCACCTCTTTTACGACGCTGCTTTTTTTCCCTTGCGTTTTTCTCTTCTTCCCACGTTCTCTCTCTTCACTGCCTTCGTCCCCGCTCTATTTCACTTCAGCCTTTCACTTGTAGCGGCAATGGTTGTTAATAAGACAGAATTAAGTGTTGCTGTGCTTTTTCTAATGAGGCCCCATCTCTCTGTTCATCTCTGTGATGCAGCCACAGAGAAACTATTCATGCAGGCTGATTTAAAGATGTTTTCTTTTGATAAGGGACAGCTCCCAAATGGGGATGCACTTAGCTAAGCCTAGCTATCATGATCAATGGTCATCCATTGGCGCCTATCTGTCTAGGGTGTGCCAGATGGACATCTGGACTGCATTCCTAAGTGTCAGGAGTAAGTGACTCACATCTCACCTTGATCAACCAATCAGGGACTGGTAGGGCCGAGTAACCCACGTGGGACTCTGATGCCCATGGAACTTTCAGCCAATGAACGAGCTGAAGTTCCTCCAGCTAAAAACAGGCAACACAGAGGGCCTGAGAGACTATTTCCTGGACTTTTCTAAAGGGAATTCAAAGGAGAATTCCAGGGCAGGACGGCCCAGGAGCAAAAGGCTCCCAAGGGCAGGACATTCTCGCAGCGCGCCTCCTGACCATCCTAAGACTCAGCCCGGACAACCACGGAACGGCCAGTGTGTCCGAGTGCCAGAACTTTCCTTTGTTCTAAGAATCTAGAGCGGAGGTTGCCAGAGAGTAACCAGAGGATCCACCTGAGGTAAGCACCAGCAGCAAGCCTTGTGAACAGGTCGGAACTGTGGACAGCTGAATCACTATTCAGAACTAGCGCTTCATCAGGAATGAACCGGTCCTCTTCCTGACTTGCTGGGACCCACAGTCATCTTTTCTCCTGTGCACAAACTTTGCTAGTTAAAGCCAACACTAACTAGCCGGTCAGTGATCATCTGCAGCACAGCACAGCCTGGCACAGAGCCAGAGAGCCCGCAGGAGATCTGAATCCCCAGAGATTGGATGAGTATTCAACTTCAATGCATTACAGCTTGAGAATTCAATTGTTATCCCAACCAGTTGATATCAATTTAATTCCTAAGAGTTATGTACTTTTTTTTAGTATCTAATGTAGAAGTTGTAACCAAGTTCACTTTATGAAACGATCTAAATGAATGATATACTGAACGTATGTCCTCTCGATATATGTAACTCTTTGTAACTGATTGTATATATACCTTTTGTATTCTGATAACCCTCTCAATAAGATCTGTTAGGTTTATATGCATATTTTATGTATTAATAAATGTATCCTCGTGTATTAGTACCCGTGTGTGTGTGCGTTGTTTGAGTTATATCGCATGGTTGGATTCTAAGGCCATCAAAAGAATCATTTTGTGATTTACGGCTACAATTAATAAATGTCCCCGTACATGCCCAAACCCTACAGAACTGGTGCCTTCAGAGAGCACACTACATTTATTGGCATCCCTGGACGGGCTATGGTAAGACTGAAATGAGTCAACCAAGCGGAATAATTCAATATAAAACACCACGGGTTTCATACTCAACAATACAGTGTGCTGAAAGCCGAAAGGAAAAAAGTTCCCCTTGCTCTTTAAGCAGTGCTTGATTGTTTTGTGATCTTTTGCGATCTACTGGGTTGATTGCATAGTTGATCTTGTGGTTTTCTGTGGTAGAACTGTGATTTCGTACTTAAAAGTAATACTCTTTAAGTTTAACGATGGTTGCTAAGAGGTCTGAATTCAAGTCGCTATTAAGCACTCTCTCTAGCAGCGACAGGTCTGACCACGATCTCCGTCATATCTCCGTCAGCGGAGAAGCTAGGAGAATAAACCTCCATTCTCTGAGAGAGCTAGCGAAGGACATGTAGAGATTTGACCCTGCAGTGTCAGAGAATAATATCGAGAGTTATATTCAAGACCTCAGGTATACCCTGCAGTACCTGCCAAACGCTACAGAACAGGAAAAAGTATTTCTGGTCAGGAAAACTAGCAGCAGAGCTGTACATGAGTGGATGGCTAGGCAGATGAAGAAAGTCTGTGATGACTTTGAAGAGCTGTGTCAAGCACTTATCAGAATACAGTGCGTTTATTGACCCGACTGCCGCGATAGCCGCCGCCCTTAACATTAAGCACGAGAGAGCAGAGTCCCCTCGCGAATATTACGAGAGACTTAGATGAACTTATTTTGCAGGGCGAAATGATGAGGGTTGTGAAGAGAACACACATTTCAAGGGTTTATTCATTGCGAATCTCCACCCGTCAGTCAGAAAGATGATCTTAATGCATACAGATGCACAGACCATGAAAATGACTGATATTAAGAGATTCGTGCAGAAAGCCTGGGAGTATGATGTCCAAAGTCGCTCTGAGCAAAAAGCTGTTAAAGCGACTGTGTTCGACGTCAGAGCCAGCAGGGTTAATTCCCCCCTGCTCGAAGGAGCACAGGCTCCTGAGCTGGCTAAGCCCCGTTCCAAAGCAGGCACACAGGACTGCACCCAGCGTCCTAAGTTCCATGAGAACACCGGGGAAGGGAAAGGGCTAGATAAAGCTGAACAAAAGGATTCAGTAGCCGCCCGCCTGGCCAGGCTTGAACAAGTTTTATTAGGACATAGACAACCGCTCCCCAAGGCTGCCGGAAGCGTGAATGAGCTGATACTCTCCACTGGAGGAGGCGGAGACCCGCCCCCTCTCCCTCCCTCAGTCTATCTGATTGAGTGGAAGGGTTCCTGCCTGGATGAGGTCAGCCACTTGCAAGCGAGTGCTGACTCCACCCCTGAAGTCACAGAGCAGGCAGTAAAACAGAGAGGAAAAGCAGGAAGCTTTTACCTCAAGGCTGCCATGGGAGATGTCTTACACAGTGAGACATTGATTGACACTGAGGTTGAAAGGTGTTTGATGTCATACAGCAAGCTCAAACGGGTAGAAAAAGAAAAGGGCATGCGACTCAGAGAGGAACCTTTGGTGGATCACCAGAAAGGCAAGGTGTGGAAACAGGTCAAGGTTCCTAAGCCTTCTGTACAGAAGGAAGGGGGGCCAAGAGGCAGACTGTGCTCACACAGTGCCTACCGAACACTGAAGCCTATGTGGAGATTCCTTCTGTT
The DNA here is from genome assembly GCF_055471065.1 of Atractosteus spatula. Classification (NCBI taxonomy): domain Eukaryota; kingdom Metazoa; phylum Chordata; class Actinopteri; order Semionotiformes; family Lepisosteidae; genus Atractosteus; species Atractosteus spatula. The sequence goes on along the minus strand of NW_028296692.1, from coordinate 22,136 downwards.
CCCTCTGGACAAGAAATAAAAATATTTTCTTGTTCCCTTGATATACAGGGAAGTCATGTCCCGGCTGAGGTCACAACAGCCTCCATGCCACAGGAGCGGTGCTCCAAGCAGCCGCCTGATCCACCAGGTAAAGCACACCCCTTTTACATCCCTAAAGAGGAGCAGATCTCCCCACCTGGCGATGAAAAGGAGCTTTCCCTGTGCACCCTGGCACCCAAGAGGGGTCAGGACCACCACCCTGCAGTGGTGGAAGGGATCCAGATGGCAGGAGAGCAGGTTGGTGATGTAGCCCTCACCCTTAGCCCTGAGAGGTCCTCTATTAGTGAGGATCTGCTTGAGCAGCTGTCACGGGGCCACCGCCAGGTGCCCCTGGTGCAACATTCACAGGTTAGAGAGGAGGTCCAGCTGGACGCTGAGACTACTGCGCTGTGGACACACCTGATCCCAGATGCCGATTCCCTCTGCTGTGACCCAGGGAACCTGCAGTCAGGTAACATTATTTTTCACAACTACCAGATAGTGAGTGAGACTGACCTGATTGTTCCTGCCTCAACGGCAGGGTTTCCAACACACCCAGTCCCCCGGAAGGGACAGGGAATGAAAGCCGAGCCGGTTTTCTTACAGCCACCAGCTCAGTCTGTCCAACCAGTCCACCAGTCTGAGTCTGACCAACAGTGGTTCAGCCAGACTGGAGCTGGATGGTCAAGCCACCCGCCTGTTAGTGCAGAACACGGCAAAGAGGGGTATCAGAATCCCCGCCCGCACTGACATGGGCCTGGTGGGTGATAGTGAGTTCAAAGACAGTGAACTAGCTATCCCACTGCTGGGGCAGCTCCCTGAACCCCTAGCGAGGGAAGGGGGGAGCGAGCAGGTGCCCTACACCCACGCCCAGCGAACGATTGTAAACATGCCGATAGAGGGATTCCTCAATCAGGAAGTGTACAGGGTTGACCTGATCAGTGAGAATAGGGTAACAATTCCAGATCACTCAGGTGCTCCAGATGATCACTCATCCGAGGGTCAGGCATGCTCCACCGCTGCACCACCCCCTGCAGGGTTCCTAGAGCACAGGCATGAACAAATTGAAAAAGCAGATGCCCTGGAAATGGAGGAGGAGCATCAACAGCTGCGTCAGATCCCCCCAGATTTCCAGGATGTTGGTGCCCAAGATGCCACATGGCATACTGAGAAAGACATGCTGCGCCAGCTTAGAAAGGCGACAGTCACTCAGAAGGAGATGACTGAGATCAGCCACCCTAAAAGACTTTTAGGAGGAGACTCAGCCCGGACAACCACGGAACGGCCAGTGTGTTCGAGTGCCAGAACTTTGCTTTGATCTAAGAGTTGAGAGCGGAGGTTGCCAGAGAGTAACCAGAGGATCCACCCGAGGTTAGCATCAGCAGCAAGCCTCGTGAACAGTTCGGAACTGTGGACAGCTGAATCACTATTCGGAACTAGCACTTCATCAGGAACGAACCGGTCCTCTTCCTGACTTGCTGGGACCCACAGTCATCTTTTCTCCTGAGCACAACTTTGCTAGTTAAAGCCAACACTAACTAGCCGGTCAGTGAGCATCAGCAGCGCACCGTTGCAAGCCGCACAGCGTGGCACCAAGCCAGAGAGCGCGGATTGGACAGCAACAGCCTGCAACTGTTTCTTTGTGCCCGCAGGAGATCTGAATCCCCAGAGATTGGATGAGTATTCAACTTCAATGCATTACAGCTCGAGAATTCAATTGTTATCCCAACCAGTTGATATCAATTTAATTCCTAAGAGTTATGTACTTGTTTTCAGTATCTAATGTAGAAGTTATAACCAAGTTCATTTACGAAACGGTCTAAATGAATGATATACTGAACGTATGTCCTCTTGATATATGTAACACTTCGTAACTGATTGAATATATACCTTTTGTATTCTGTTAACCCTCTAGATAAGATCTGCTAGGTTTATATGCATATTCTATGTATTAATAAATGTATCCTCGTGTATTAGTACCTGTGTGTGTGCGCTGTTTGAGTTATATCGCATGGTTGGATTCTAAAGCCATTAAAAGAATCAGTTTTGTGATTTACTGCTACAATTAATAATTGTCCCAGTAAATGCCCAAACCCTACAGAACTCGTGCCTTCAGAGAGCACGCTACAATCAATATCAGCAGTGTTATCACTACCGAACGCTAAATATATATCCTGGTAATAATTCATGAGTTGTTCGTTAGAAAATTGTTTAAGTTTTTTTTTAATATATTTTCAATACCAGACAAAAAGTCGAAAGTTTCAATTTCATGCAACTGATGAAATCTCTCTTCGATGGAAGTTATAAGTACAGTACATCCAAAATACTGCGGAATCAATCAAATTTACATGTTTCTTGTGGATCCAGAAGATCATTTTGAGACTCAAAACATGCCTGTCTTTTCTTTTTTCGAGGACGAAGGAGTAGCAGCAGGAGTAGCAGTAATGGCAAGAACGTGTTTAGAGTTCAGCACTTCTCATTTTTAAAGCAGAGCCTCGACTCAGAAAGCACCGCCCGCGATAACAGAAATTGCAGAATTGGTCTGTTCATGCTGCCTTCACGCTTTGAATTGCTGGCATTTTCTGCAAGTTCCTTTTTGAGGGTTCATGAAATTCCTCACATTTGAGCCAACACTAAAATATTTCATTCGGGGTCGCCTAATTCATAGTGCAAACCGAATCTACAGGGGAATGCTGTGGCACATGAAGCCATTTATTATTCTGTTGTGAGGTGTGAGGGGCGGAATGCAAATCGAGTTGGTGAATAGAAAATGAAACAGGAGTCACTTCTTGAGCTACGAATTCCAAAAAGTATGAAAACCTGTGCATTTTAACAGTGCAGAATACTCACAAATTGCACTGAGTTGCTTGCTTTCTTCTGCTGCTTTTATATTTCAGTCATTCACTGTCAGCTAGCACTGGAACAATTCAAGAGAGGTAAAAACAGAAGCTGTCAGGAGTGGGATTTGAACCCACGCCTCCATTTGGAGACTAGAACACCCAAGCCAGCTGGAAAGACACACATCCTTGAGGCTGGCACCTTAGACCACTCGGCCACCCTGATAAGCAAAAGCAAGTGGTGTGCTGAATGCACCAGTAGTTGACTAAACTGAGATTCTTCCCTGAAATTATTTGCTTGCGAAGAGCCAAGTTGCCTTGAATGGATCTTGGAAATCAAATATACGGATGGATTGTTATTCGGTTGTGAGTTTTGAGGGGCGTATTATAAATTGAGTTGGTGAAAAGGCGCTTTTTGTTAGTCTGTCGGGAGGCTGCACAAGGTGTTTAGAGGGAGAACTTCTAAAAGACAGGCTCTCTATGTTTAACATCAAGGCAGATTTTTTTTTTCTCAATGGAAATGCTCTTTGGCGCTTTCAGCTTTACGTACTGTAGGGAACAACGTCTGCCGAGATCACTTTTGAGCCAGTGCACATGGTAAAGTGCCACCAATTACATTTAATATTGGCTGTGGTAGCGAGCTGCTTTTGTTTGTGAAGCTTTTACTTCTTTAAGCTGAATCATCGGCAGGAGTAGCTTATTAAATCTTTGCTCATAGCGCTCCATCAGAAATACATTGGAGGCATTGGAGACCCACTTGGTGTTACCACACCCTGCCAATCCCTGATTGGTTGATCAAGGTGAGATGTGAGTCACTTACTCCTGACACTTAGGAATGTAGTCCAGATGTCCATTCGGCACTCCCTAGACAGATAGGCGCCAATGGATGACCATTGATCATGATAGCTAGGCTTAGCTAAGTGCATCTCCGTTTGGGAGCTGTACCTTATCAAAAGAAAACATCTTTAAATCAGCCTGCATGAATAGCTTCTCTGTGGCTGCACCACAGAGAGGGAGAGTGAGATGGGGCCTCATTTAGGAAAGCATAGCAACGCTTAATTCTGTCTTATTTATAAGCATTGCCGCTACAGCTGTAAAGTTATTTGGCAAGCATGGACCTCTGAGAAGGAGTCTGAATCCATCAAGAAGACAGGAATTCTAATATCGCACTGCCGTCTTGTGTACAAAATATTTGTTCAGCTCTAACGTCTGTGTGCGTTGACAAGGCATCTCAAAAGGACGTATTAAATAAGAAAATGATCCTTTCTGTTACCATTCCTGTGGATGGAGCGTTGTTTCACCCTTTTACGTTCTACAATATTTACAGACAAGGTTTTATCACTGGAGTTGTACAGAACAAGTGTGCATCAGTCCATGAAAATCATCAGTACTGCTGTTTTTCTATGTATAGTTTAATCAAGAGCACTTAAAAGATGCAAACGATGGATTGTGTTCTGGGAGCACCTGCACATCTCTAAGTCGCTTCCACAGCCTTCTATGTTGTGGATGTAGCTCAGTGGTAGAGTGTATGCTTTGCATACTGTATATGAGGTCCTGTGTTTGATCCCTGGCATTTTCAAGTGCTTTATGGTACTGTGCTCACATTGCAGTCTTCTGTTAAGTGAGAACTCTTTGCTTGTGTTCATAGAGAGCCAGGTTTACACAATTAAACTACAGTGTTCTCTGCAGTTTTAAATGTACCACCAAAGCATTTAGTTCTGTTAAGTACCAAAGAATGTGAACTAATTTAAAGTCACATTCAGGAAATCCAGAGAACGTCTTCACACTTGTCGTGGCTGTTGCAGAAAAACCTCACCCGGGATGTTGAATCTCACCCGGGATTTCTTGAGAGATCATTCACCAAGCGAGTCCTCCCTCTGGACTCCGCACTGAGCTGAAAGCTGCACGAATTCCTCACTGCGTGTCCTGTACTGTGTAGCACAGTGACAAGAACGCCTTGAGTTTTTTTCCGTATGTGAAGGAAAATGCAAAAGAGCATGAAAAGTATTGATGGTATAAAATATCCATGGTACAACTCAAGAAAGAACTGACGGACAAAACAATGCCATTTGATGATTACAAGAGAAACACAACCGTCCGAACATGGGCTTGGATCCTGAACGCTTGCCTTAAAAGACAAAGCAAAGGATATAACCTGTAAATGTCTTCATGTCTTACAGTTTATGAAATAACACAATTTCATCCTTTCTTAATAATTTCTTACTATTGATAGATGCTTTTTTGAATTTTAACAGAATCACAATTACAGACATTTGGGGTTAAACTGTTATTCACATACTCTAACGAAGAGAAAAGTTAGTGTCTTCCGGTGTGTGAGCCCATTTCTCAAAAAATAAAAAAATAAGTTATAAATATTGAATTGTTCTGTTTTGTAGGCTTGCATAGTCTTATTCATATTTCAGTTAAACATTTTCTTCTGTAGTAATTTCATTTGATATTATATTAATCCTGATTTACAATTTTTGGACATGGTTCATCTTAAATAATTTGTAATTAGTTTGTGTTTTGGAAAATCGCGCCCAGAAGCTACTAAAACTGGTAATGTTTGCATAATATGTAATGTAATAGTAGCATTTTGGGTGGGAAAACAAAAGGCATTTCTTGGTATGAATCCCAGCACTTCATAAGCGGCGTTCGAGGATTTCTCGCTTCAGATAAAGCTGTCAATACATCATAGATTTTTACTCAATCAATATCAGCAGTGTTATCGCTACCGAATGCTAAATATAGATCCTGGCAATACTTCGTGAGATCTTTGTAAGAAAATCCAAAAAACTACAGAAGCAATCAACGTTTCTTTTGGATCGAGAAGAGGATAATTATGAGACTCAAAATATGCCTGTCTTTTCTTTTTTCGAGGACAAATGAATTATTGAGGTGTAAAGATGGGTTCAAAACTAAAATCATCTGCTATTGCTGCTGTTTCTTTGATAGTTTCTTCAAATCCTTTAATTGATCATTGATATCGAGGAATAATATTATACAAATTGTGGTTTTCTGTTAATTGCCAATTTTATTGTAATTACATCTTCGTTTACAGATGTCTTGCATGTATCACAAGGTATAATAGTCGCCGTGTGTCCTCAGTTAAAATGTTTTAAAAAGTACGACAAAAGTTCAATATGCTTAACATCATTTATGGTTATATCTATATTAAAATGAAGGTAAATATACCAAGATATTAAAAAACAATTTTACAGTTCCAACCTAATTATGCTTGTGAAGTTTTCCAATAAATCCGAACTGTAATTTTGAAATATTATTGCTGAGAATGCAAAGAGAATACAAAGATCAAATTCAATGAGTGAAAATACAAAAGTAGTTCACTAAACTGAGTTTCTTCCCTGAAATGATTTGATTTGCTTGCAAAGCACTAAGCAGCTTTGAACAGATCGCGGGAATCAAATATACAGATGGGTTCAGAGTGTGCTTTCCAACTTTTGTGTAACATTTTCCTTTGATAGGGCAGAGTTGTCTTTACAATCTGGGTTACATAAAAAGGAGTGACGTCAGTACAAAACAGCTTTCCTTCTTGGGGAACAACGGTTGTGTTCCATATTTCTATTTTGGTTTCAAGATAGCAATTTAGTGTGAAACATAAAAGCCAGCTGGATAAATCTCTTACACGTCATTTACAATGGCCTTTCAACTAATAGCCCGTGCAGGGATCAAACCTCAGCTAATGGTACGAGTTGCGTAAGGCTCTGCAACATGCAGATAAGAAACTAACCTCTGCTTCTTCATTTTATACACAGTGAGCTATATTTGCGAGCCTACTACCCCCTGCGGGCTCTGTATTTAATTGTGGTACAAGACCGGCTGTGGAGATGAAGTGAGACGGGTTTGTACATTAAAAGGCTCATAGCGTCCTTGGGAGGGCTCAAACCACCACCCTTTTGGTTAACACCCGAGCCACAAAGACTCATGTATATCTTAACACTCCTCGGTCTCAGTGAAAGTGATACACTCCGCAAAATTTCCGGAGATTAATTTGTTTTTAAAGGAAAATCACCAACAGCAGCCGAGATCTACTGGAGTTTTTCATTCTATACTGCGATTTCTGAAGGGTACCCTGTGAAAATACGAGTTTTGACGAGAAGGGATGGACATATAAGGTCAGAAGGCTTGGGGAATTGAACTTTAAGGTGAAGACTGCGGGTTCAGCAGCAGCAGAACCTGATCAGTATCAATTGACTCCGATATACTTTGAAAATTAACTTCGGGATTTAGAGTCAGACGTGCTACCGTCGCACCATGGGGTACTTAATTAAAAAAAATAGAAAAACAGTCAGTGTTCCTGGATCTGTTATCGAGAACAACACCTGGACAAGAGCTGCGCAGAAAGAATAAAATGTGGTCTGGGATGAAGAGACTCTCTTTGGAAGAGCGGTGCTCTTCACAGGAGAATTTTTTTGTGAAACTGATTTGTCTCCTTTGGGGAATTCAACTTAGCTGATAGTAGTGACCTCGTGGCGCAAATGTAGCATGTCTGACTCCACATCAGAAGGCTCTGTGTTCAAATTATGTCGAGGTCTGCTTTTAGTTTTTCAGGTTCTGCTCGTCCTGAACACGGAATTCACACCATGTAGTTGAGTTCTATCTGTACACCACATAGATAATCTAAACAAAACAGAGCCCTACTGGACATGCAGTTAGGATCTCACAGAGCGAATACCCTTGAACACAAGACAGAAGGCACAGTTCACATCTGCGAAACATCACATCCGTCTTTAGAGACAGCTACATCAGAGAATGGAATCCCGGAAGTTTCAAATAACTTCTTTTAATACAGGTTCAAGCAAACCTGAAAGTTAGGGAGTTTCCGGACACTTTTGTTTTATTAAAAAGTGTCTGAAGCCTGAAAATGTCATTTGAAAAAAAATTCATTAGACATTAGCAGGTACTTTTTGTAACGATTTGCTATTTCATGCTGGAAAACAGGAAACAGACCCAACGTTTGCTTTCAGGTACGGTTCATTACATAATAGACATCTACTACTGAGAAGCTTGAATACAATTTACACGAGCCAGGTAGAAGTCGAACCTACAATCTTATGATCCGACATCAGATGCGTTATTTATTAAACCGCTGGTATTTCACATAACCTGAATTCCCCCATAGTGTGCTCAGTGCCGCTACTAGTAATACACGACGCCCTCTAAAATTTCTAAATGAGAAACATGTGTTTTCTGAATTTTTATGAGTTTTAAAATATAATGTCTTTAAATCAGACAAAGGGTTTATGTTTCGCACTGAAATTCCGATTGATTGAGAATTCAAAGAAAGACTGTTTTCTTCCACAACACCGTATAATTATCGCATCCACCAGACTCTCCAACTTCTCCAGACCTTGCTGGGTGAGCATTTGCTTCGATAAATTAGGTCACGTATCATGTTAAATCACTTCTTCTCAACACAACATTTCCTGGTGCACGTTTTCTCTATGAAAAAAAGACATTTTTCCCTTGCACGATTTCTCGTTTTTTATCAAAGCGTACAGAAAGAAAAAAGAAGAAGAAATAGTGTTGCAAAAGAACTCTGTCGCCCTTGGGAGATGTCAAACGCATTGGACATGAAAAATTCCAGATAAAAGCCAGTTCTCTTCGTTTCTCAGTGTCGGGGCTGCTACTGTATGTAAAAGAGGCAATTTGCTCTGAGAGCAGGTTCAGCGCTTTCTGAACGCAGATGTCTCAGAGCGGTGTGTCCAAGTATCTGTAAAAGGTGATGGTCGTCCTGTCACCATAGCTTAGTTGGTTAAAGCGCTTCTCAATTAAACAAAAGAACCTATGTTCAAATCCCAGCCGTGTATTTCTTCCTATCTTGTAGTACAGAACGTACCATTTTGGGCACTCACAAAGGGCTTGATTTCGTTAAATGCATGTGTTCTGGAAATTCTGGAAAACTTGTTTTTGATTAAATTCACACAGCTTGCGAAACATGAAATTCAGTTCTTGGTTATCAGTGCGGAAGAAATATTACCGGCTGGCAAAAAGAACGGTAAGAGATTTTTTTTTGATTCGAGAAAAAACTCCACCAGTCAGTTTCTGTGGCGCAATCGGTTAGCGCGTTCGGCTGTTAACCGAAAAGTTGGTGGTTCAAGTCCACCCAGGGACGGGTTTCTTTTGTGATGTAAACATTGTTTTCGCATAGGTCGATTGGATTTCTCAGCTAAACCATAGCCATTTTAATATTTGTAGGAAATGCGACTGTTCAACACGTGTCAAAAATGTCCAATAATGCCCAACATCGCAACTCCCCAGAAAACCATATTCACCCAAGAAAAATGATCCTCGAATCGTCATTTATACTCCCGTCACATCCTCTGCTGAAATATTTTAAAAATACAATGCAGATTTGTTTGAGAACTTGACAAGCATTGTTTTGTTAGCACTGTGCAGATGGATTTTGATATTTTGACATATTTACCTTAATTTTAAACTGTAAATACTGTACAATCTATTGTAATTGGGTTGTAATATTAAAATATGTTAGCTGAGGATGCAAAGGGGTGAAAGGGAAAGGTCAGAGGGTATAGTAACAACAAGGTTAGGATTGGTGGAGGTGGTAGGGGTGTTGATGGTTTTTCTCTGTAGAGGATGATTGAGTTTTTTATCCTTCTCTGAAGTGAGAAACTGGAAGAGTTGGGAGTTGAGAGATCTGATGAGGTTAGTTATAGAAGGAAGTTGATGTGGAGCTGTTAGCTGTAAGAATTCCTTAATTTCTTTGATGTTGTCATCAAAGATAAACTGCAGTCAGCAAAGATAAAAAGAAAATTATCTTTGCATACTGCCCTGTCTTTCTAACACCTGAAGAAGGCTCCACGGCCAACACATTGTGTTTCCTTTCTTCTCTTTTCAGCATGGAATAACCCTTTACTTGTTCCTTTGCAGCCTACGAATGCTGACGCAGCTATTCACCTGATATTTAAATTTCCTATAATCACAAATATGAATGTCCACTGTAGGTATTTTTTTCCATGATTATTTATTCTGTCATTGAAGCATATTTTATGTCATACCGAAGTGTCATAATCACTGAATTTTTTTTTTTCATTTAGAAAGTAAGAAAATGATAAATCACTATGAATTGCATTTAGCCTGTTCTGATCTAGATTTTCTATATACTTTAACATGCCATGTTCACAATGTCACAACTCAGAAATGCAACAGTGAAGTGTTGTAATTACCAATGTACATAGTGTCGGAACATTGAGATGTTTTGGTAATGAGGAAGGAGGGACATGCCATGTTCACAGGGTCATATTTAAAAAAATGGCACAGTAAAATTTCCTAAAGTTCAGGATTTTGATAGTCTGTTCCATTGTCTCTCACACCTCAGTGTCAGAATTTTTAGATGTTTTTATAACCAGGGGGTAGGTTTATAGCAAGAAGCAGAAAGTGCCATCACCCGTTGCTCATCCTCGGTTAACCATATATTCTCATATGCCATGTTCTAAATGTCCCATTTATATTAAAAAGTTCTTGTAAAATGCAAGATTTTAAGACTTTTTATGATCAGAAGGCAAGGTCGTGGTAAATATGCAGAAAGTGCCTGTGAACTTATGTTTTGCCTTCGTCTTATTGACTTATTGTGTTTGTGTTATTGTGAGTTTTGAAAATTGGTTTACAATTTTCTGAAATGTGTTTCACACAGAAATGTTATTTGGATAGTCACTACTTACATATTCCCATTTACTGAGGATAAATACAGTAATCCATCCCGATTAGTACTTTTATAAATTACTGTAAAGAGCCATCTACAGGCGAAAGGCAGCATAACATCACAGCAGCAGCATTTAAGGCAGAAGAAGAAGCTGGCGAATAAGAAGCCAGCTTCAGCCTCGTTAATGCAATACCATTGGGTGAGGTGGAAAAATATTTCTTGCTCTGAATCCTAACATTTTTATAGGAGGTGTTCTAGTACTTCTTGCCTCAGATAAAACTGCCAATACATCACTTATTTCTACTCCATCAATAGCAGCAGTGTTATCGGTACTGAGTCCTAAATGTACGTCCTGTCATCATATAAAATGTCGAAAGTTTTGACTGCATTCAACTGATCAAATTTCTCTTCGATGACAGTTATAATTTAATCAAAAATACATCAGAAACAAATTTGCACTGTTTTGTTTTTATCCAGAAGAGCATCATCATGAGACTCAAAACATACCTGTTTTTTCTTCTTTCCAGGAGGAAGGATTGTTCAGATGCAAATATTGGTCCAAAATCAATGTACTCTCCTATCACTGTTGCTTCTTTAAATCCTTCATTTGAACGTTGATATTGAGGGATGATATTGTACAAATTTTGGTTTTCTTTTAAAGCAAATTTTATTAAAATATGAGCCTCTGTTATAGTTGTCTTGGAAGTTTTGCAAGGTATAATAGACCCCCTTGTGCCCTCAGCTAAAATATGATAAAATACAACAAAATGTATTTACATAGAACAGCATTTATGGTTACATGTATATTAAAATTAGGATAAATATACAAAAGTATTAAAATACAAATGTACAGTCCTAACATAATCATGCTGTCCAACTGTCTTTTTTGCTTGTCAAGTTCTCCAACAAATCTGTGTCATAATTTTAAATATTCTAAATAAGGATGCAACGAGAGCATAAATTAATTTTTCTGCCAGCCGTTCGAAGATCAAAGTCCATGGATAAATATGATGTCCTTGAATGTTGGTCATTATTGGCCATTCCCAGTGATATTGACTTACGTACTTAATTGTTAAACAAAAACATTCACATTTCCTGCAAATATCAAGTGGGTTAAGGTTTTGCTAAGAAATCCGAATAAGTAGAGATGAGGTTTACATTGCAATAATGAGAAGTGCATTTCTGGGTGGGCTCAAACCACTAACCTTTCAATTAACAGAGATTCACGTGTGTCCCTTTTCTCCATTTGCAAGCTTCTGATTAAAAAAAAGAAAATAATGCCTCTTTCTTACCAGCCTGCGATATACAATGCAAGATTTGTATTTCAGCTTTCACAGGCTGTATGAATTTCATGAAAAGCAAGTTGTTCCAGAAAGAAAATGAAAACTTGCATTAAACAAAATGAAGCTGCACATAATCATCCATAGTGATACATTTTGTAAGACAAGACAGGAAGAAAGGCACCGCTGGGATTTGAACGCAGAATCTCCTGTTTAAGAGGAAGCATGTTAACCAAATCAGCCAAAGTGCCATCAGTATATCAACACTGTGTCTGCGTCAGTGATTGCAGCTGACTGTCACTGGAGCACAGTTCATCGTGAACAAGTCAGCCTGCATAATGAGGGGGAAGAGACTGACCTCTGTGATGCAGTATCGACCAATACTAACCTTCTCTCCAACTGTTCTCTGCTGCATTCTGGATTAGCAGGTAAATATTGGTTTCCATGAATGTGTAGGGGTTTTGTGGATTTACTGGGACAATTATTAATTGTAGCAGTAAGTCACAAAATGATTCTTTGATGGCTATTAGAAAACCGACCTCGCGGGTTAACTCATTAACGCACACACACAGATACTAATACACTTATTAATACATAAAATGTGCATATAAACATAACAGATCTTAAGAGTGTGGGTTAGCAGAATACAAAAGTTATATATTAAATCATGAAGAGTTCCAAACCAAGAGGGACATACATTCAGTATACCATTCATTTAGACTGTTTCGTAAATGAACTGGGATTACAACTTCTACACTAGATACTCAAAAGCAAGTACATCACTCATAGGTATTAGATTGATATCAATTGTGGTTGAGGTAACAATTGAATTCTCGAGCTGTAATGCAGAATGTTGAATACTCATCCGATCTGTGTGGATTCAGATCTCCCGCGGACACAAAGAAGCAGTGGCAGGCTGTTGCTGTGTGCAATCGGCGCTCTCTGGCTCGGTGCCAGGCAGTGGCCGGTGCGGCTGGCGAGAAGGAGAGGAGGGAAAGATTCCTGCTGCGATGCGCTGCTGATGCTCTTTGAAGACCGGCGAGTTAGTGTTGGCTGAAACTAGCAGAGCTTGTGCACATGGAAAGTGACTGCGGGTCCAAGCCAGTCACACTCTTTAGATGGGAAGAAGACCAGTTCGTTCCCGATGTAGCGCTAGTCCTGAATCCTGAGATTCAGCTGTCGACAGTTCCGACCGTAGTTCACTCGTTGATCAGGCGAGCTTTGGCGGTGGAGTACCGGTGGTTCACGAGGCTGTCAGCTAGGCTAACCTGGGGCAGATCTTTTTGTTATGCATGGGCAACCTCTGTTCTCGACTCTTAGAACAAAGTTAAGTCCTGGCACTCGGACACACTGGCCGTCACGTGATTGTCCGAGCTGAGTCTGAGAATGTCCTGGAGGGGCACCTTCTGGGCATTGTGCTGCCTGTTTTATCTGGAGGAACTACGGTAGTTCAGTGGCTAAAAGTTCCGCAGGCATTCGAGACCCATGTGGAGTTACCCTGCCCTACCAGTTCCTGATTGGCTGATTGAGGTGGAGGATGAGTAACAATGACCTCTGACCTTAGGGTTGTAAACCTTGGGATGAGACTCTCCCATGGAATCTCCCAGACAGTAAGGCGCCAGAGATGACCATTTATTAGGGTGGCTGGTGAATCTCAGCCTTGGGAGCTGTTCCTTATCAGGAAACTCTATCAGCTAGAAAAACACCTTAAATGTGAACCAGATGGAATGGCCTCTCTGTATCCAGCTGCACTGAGATGAGGGAGAGAGGGACTGGCAAGGGAGCAGCAAACTTAATTCCTGTATTTTAAATAAGCCTTGCCTCTACAGAAGTGTCCTTAGAAGAAAAACATCTTCTATGATAGTGGTACAGTCCATCACGCCCCTCCTATAGCCTTTCAAAGAGAAAAAAAACTGACAACAAAGTATGTCTATGTGTGGTAATCAACCAGGTCTTACAAACATTCTTAAACCCTTCCACCTCCTTTCATTGCAAATGATTTGTACATGTTAGAAGGTTAATTTTGGCTTCTGATATTATGGTGGATTAAGAGTCCTAGAATCTTTGTAGAAGTACAAAGATGAAAGAAAGGGCAGTGTAATCATGGCCAAGAGAAGGCAAATGTTGGACTATCTGCTTGGAGTGAATGGAGCAAAACGTAGGCAACTTCTTGAGCAGAACCTGCTTCATCCTTCAGACTGGGGTTTCTGAAGATCTGTACATTTGAACTTTCAAAGTGACTAAAGTAAAGGAGTGTTCCCTTTTTACCACATAATTCTCACAGATCAACACTAACAGAGAGCCTATTTCCAGCCAGGATTCAATCACTGTCTCTCAGGCATCCCAGCAGTGGATTTCATGACTTCAGAAAGCCATCTTCACCAGTGGAGAACTCAATGCTCTGAGGTTTACTGGCAGAGTCTCACACTGGGTAATGTTAGATGTTGATAAATAATGTCCTATGGAATTCTACTATTGATAAATTCTACTATGGAACTGCGATGTGTCCTGAAAAAATCTTCTATGATAGTGGTACAGTCCAGCACAGCCTTTAAAAGAGAAAAAAAAACTGACAACAACAAGGTAAGTCTGTGGTGTAATCAACTAGGTCTTGCAAACATACTTAACCTCTTCCAGCTACCAACATTACAAATGCTGTTTACACATTAGATGGTTATTTTTGGCTTATGATATTATGGTGGATAAAGAGCCCTGGAATCTTTGTAGAAGGACAAAAGACGGAAAGAAAGGGCAGTGTAACCATGGCCAAGAGAAGGGAAATGTTGGGGAGAGCTTTTTTCATACACTTTTTATCAGTTTTTCCAGCCCAACAAAGATCAACATATATGAGCAGGCGTCCTGTGCCAAATCCAATCTGCCTTCCTTCCAAGCATACAGGAATGTGAGTGAATTAAATATTGACATATGAAAATACACAAAAATATGCAATCACACATATGCAGTTTGAGCAAACATAAGACAATAACCAAGTACCACAAACTACCAGGCATCTAGTATCATTAGCAGTTCAGGTGGGGAGCTGTGTCAGCATGTGTAGGCTGCAAAGGAACAAGTAATAGGTCTATTCCATGCTTAAAAGAAAAGAAAGAAAACACAACATTTCAGCCGTGGAGCCCTCACACCTGAAGAAGGCTCCACGGCCGAAACGTTGTGTTTTCTTTCTTCTCTTTTCATCTAGTGTCATTAGCCTTTTAACAGTTCCTGTCAAAATAAAATAGAAATGGATAACATTCTAGAGAGAGTTTGAAATACCAAGGTACAATTTAAACCATATTTCTTCCACTACAACCACAATATTTTGGAGAGATCGCTGAACCTCACTGTTCTGGCATGTCCGTTAGCCTCCGTCCTGCTTCAGCAATGAATGCAGCGGGGCACATTCTGAGGGAGATGCGGTCAATCAGGTGGCAGGAAAACCACGCTATGCTTTTTTTTGAGATCATGAAAAGGACAGGAAGCCATGTATATGTGTGCAGCTGGATATGTATTTGCAGGTGGCGTAGCAAATTCTGCTGAAGCCCCACTGCCTGGTGTGGACGGTAGCTGTGCATGTTGCAGCAGAATTGTGCATGTGAGATCAAGAGGGCATGTCATGTGTTTCAGCACTTCACTCCCTTCCGGTAGCTCGTGATTCCCTGAGTCCAAAAAATTTGTAAGTTCTTTAGATAACCTGTGGACTGATCTTTCACGATGAAGAATTCCTTAAGAAGAATAGATCTCGGCCCACCGTCCCAATGCCTCCGTCTCAAAACAGCAACCTCCCACTGCCCTTAGTCTGCAAGTCTTAGTCTTCGTTACCTATTGTACGAACTGAAATTTTGTGCTCATCAATTTAACGCTCTTTCCACGCCTTGCGCTCTCTGTGCCTCGCATATTTGTGGAGCTGTCTGCTCTTCTTTCTGTTGAAGTACTCAAGTTACGGGGCATCCTGCAGACTATGATGTGCTCACTGGCAGCTTTCAAGATTTGAAGGGAAACTACGAGCTTGATGGCTCAAGTCGAACGAATGTGATTGTTAAGCAATTGATGATCAAAAGCACGTCTTCTAACAATTTGTGAGAGTATTATCAGCACTGTTTTTACTCCGATATACTTTTCACTTGCTAAGCTGACAAATCGGACGAGAAAATGCCGGAGACGCACTCAGTGCAGACTGAGGTTGGGAAGGAGGCGTGGCCCTTCAATGCTTGACAACTGAAGGACGTTCTCTCCGCAACGGAGGAGCACCTGTCAGAAGTCGCAGAGGCTAAAGGAGAGCGCCTGGCTCCCGGTGCTCCAAACTCAGACCTGGAGGATGCGGGCATCGATCCCGCTACCTCTCGCACGCTAAGCGAGCGCTCTACCATTTGAGCTAATCCCCCTTGCTTCAGGCTTCTCTGCATCATGTCTTACCGCCTCTGCCCCTCTACAGGGCACCGCCCACTGCCCTTGGTCTGCAAGGCAGTCCTTTCAAGTGCGATGACGACGCTGGGACCTTCGTTGCCTATTGTACGTGCTGAACTTTTGTGCTCATCAATTCAATGCTCTTTCCATCAACTTATCTTGTCTTTTGACGCTTCGTGTTTTGCGTTCCTTTGACTATCGCCATATCGGATGACTGCAAACACTGAAGTTCTTGCTTACGGAGTGTGGAACATTGTTTTCAAGTGATCGCTGTTCTGCCATGTTGACGCCGAGTGAATCTTTCTTTGGCAACATGGGCAGGCTGATAGCAGCGCAAATTTCTTGACTTATTTCTGAATGTGAATGTTGTTTAGAAAAGGGATTTGGCGTTGCTTCTCCCCCGTGTAAAGGTCACGCATTCCAGACGTGGTTATGAGCGAACAGTTGCCGCAAGTGTCTGAAAAGAGCAAGAGAGGAAGTGGCCCTGCCCCGAAACTCACAACTTTCTGATGATGAGGTTATGAGGATGCGAGAGGTCCCTCATTTGTAAGGAATCCACAGTAACAGCTGCTGCCCTGTAGTCGTTGGTGCAGTGGGTGACTAAGCAGAACACCAGATGATATTAGAACGTTCCTGAAAATAGTGGAAATAATATCCTCAGTCAGAAATGAACTTGCATCAGTCGCTTGAATTTTATTGTAATATTTCCCTAAAATTGCTTTAAAGACACACCAGAAATATACACAGTGAAGTTTAATTAATTCTTGTTTATTAATCAGTGCAATTTAACAATGTATTTTAATGTCTATAAGATTCGATATTTCAGCTAATAGATGTAGAGCCTTAATATGCAATAGTGAATTTTCAGAATTCCTGGGGAGCAACAAGAACAAAAATTAAATACATATTTAAATTCAGTGTATGTCTTAAATGTGATCTGGCCCCTCTGACTGTTAATTTAATAGATTTGTTTAGATTTTCATTAGGATGGTACTCTACACTTTTGAGAGTGAAAAGGGATAGGATTTGGGGATTCCGAGCATAACGTTTGTAGGCCAGTGTAAGGACATGTCCTCTTTTTAAAAGTCATTATTTAAGACAGTTCTGAACAGTCTCACTTCTCTCACTCACTCACAAAGTCAGAGGAGCAGATTGTTTCAGGTCATTTTAGTTCACTGTAGTTACAGAGGTCTCTCCTGTGTAGCATTTTTGACTTATAAGTAAAACAGAAATTATATTTGCAAATTAATTGTATTTGCAGCTCTAAAAAGATAAACTTCAGAGACTTCTGTAACAGACCTTTTCAGGTCATTTTAGTTCAGTGTTGCTTCTCTGACCTTGGGAATGAGTCTTAGGAAATTCAGAACAGCGTGTTGCTCGCCTCTCACTTGCTCTGCGGACCAGTCCAGTAGGAGCTGCACAGTCACTATGACGTGTGCAGTCCTACACCGCCTTGATATCAACAGGATGAGCCTCCTCTTCCGTCTGCAAGACTATCAGCACTCTGGCTGTATATTACTGGACCACAGCCACAGGACAGAGAAGGGGCAGTGTTCCTAAGAACTTTCATGAATAATCACTTTTAAAAAGACATAGAAGGTTCTTTTCTTGAACGTACGCTTACATTTGCCACCACAACTTAATTCTCTGTACCCCTAAATCCCCAATATCCCCACTTTCCTTTCAAGTGTAGAGTCCTGGCACCCTTTCAAAGTGCTAGGCGGTGCAGTCGGTTACAAAATAAAAGAAATTCCTTTATTTAGGCATCGTCATTCCCCGACATTTCCTTGGCCCAGTGTACAACATTGGACACACACCTTCGGAAATGTCTAAGAGGACACATTTTGTGGATATCAGAGATGAACCGCTGTTAATAAAGACCCTGGCCTTCACAAGCACTTGAATATTCATTCAACCTCTGGGTGAAGCCATTTCCAATTGGGGCTCCTTCTGGCCAGTACCTATTCCTACAAGTAACTCCAGTCATTGGGATGCTGGAATGACAGATGACCCAACTGGTGATGTGCTTGCGTGAGCCTCAGTTAACTGGTGTAATGGGATACCAGATTACAGCGAACAATAGTCTGCAACTTTATTTCTTCTGCCACCTGGAGATAATCAGGGACTTTACCAAGCTCCCTCGGTAACAACAACATAGTGAGAGCTATTACAGCAATCTACAGCTAGTCCATATTAGGAAAGCAGGACGAATGACCAGAGACAGTTCATCACATCCTTTTACAGAATACATTTGGTTACAAAACAGATCATGACCCTTCTGCCCTTTCTATTTCCACATAGGATCCAAGAACAGTGTAAGATTGCAAGGCTTAAGGGGTTGTTTCAGACCTTGCACAGGGAAATGTAAATATAATTAATATTCATATATTTAGAGGTCTCAGGTTTTGCAGTCTTATTTTCCAATAATAGAAAAACACAGAGACAGCAGTTAATTAGTACAAGTACACATCTCATTTCATTTCAAGTACACCTGTACTTCACCGGGTGCCAACAGCGTCCGAAAGCGATGGTCGAATGGGGATTGATTTCTGTTGTTTAAGTTGTGGTACGTGTTGCCAACTAAAGTTCAAATGCTTTCTACAATCTTTGGCTGCACGTGGATCATGTAGGTCAAAGAAATGTGTCATGACTGAGGATGCCTCTTCTTCGTGTCTTCGAACAGCTTCCAGTCCATTTCGTCCAGCAGCCAGCCCGGCGGAAGAACATACTGGATTCTAGGGAGCCACGCGATGGCCCTTACACAGGCGACGACCAGGCAGGAAGAAGGTTTCAGCAGATGAGACACGGGTCTGGAGATGTCCACCTTCACCAGGTTACTCAGGCGCCCCAGACAGTGGAACAATTCCTGCCAACCTCTTTCTGTGGTGTTGATGCTGTGATCTATAATGAATTTATGAAGTCCAAGGAAATGGCCATTTTGAGTTGCCTTTGCTAAAAAAAATATTTATATTTATTTATTACATGGAATAAGATAACATAAGATCACTTTATTAGCCATATACAATTTCTTGCATTAGGAATTTGTCTTTTCGCATACCACAGCTTGCCTTCCATGAGACAGACAGACAGAGAGAATCTTGGGGTCAGAGCCCAGGATCAGCCATTGTACAGCGCCTCTGGAGCAGTTGGGGTCAAGGGCCTTGCTCAGGGGCCCAACAGAGTAGGATTCCTCTGCCAGCCACGGGATTTGGACCAGCAACCTTCCAGCCACAGGCAAAGTTCCTTAGCCACAGAGCCACCACTCTGTCCATAGGTTGAATACAGTTGTGGTATCGCAGCTGTAGGTAAGGACAGCTAATCAAGCATTTTAATTCATTTGAATGTCATTTCCAGGAACGTTTCAAAACAGTAGTATCAACCAAGATAATGTTTTCCTGATAGATAGGTTTAAACAATATTATTTTTTGAGAATACTAATACTACTAAGTTTATATATATTTCTAATAAAAAAACTTCAATTGCATTGAAAAATAAAATGCACTTTTGTTAGAAATAGAACTACTGTTTTATTACAACACAGTCCTAAATTAATAGGATAACAATTCTGGCATGAAGCTTATCAAAAATGAGAAAAAGCTCTATTTTATGATTTCCTATGCCTGATTAAAATAACTAAAAAAACTCACTTTATTTAGATATTTTGAATGTTTTATAAACAAACATAGAATGTATCCTAAGCAATGTATTTGAAAAATTACATGGAAAACAAAACATATGATAAAGTAGAGAGTACTGTTTCTGAGCTGGGATATTCTGGTATTCCTAACCAGAATATCCAACACAGGGTCGCAGGGGAGCTGGAGCCTATCCTGGCAAGTAACAGGCGTAGGGCAGGATACACCCTGGATGGCACACCAGTCCATTACAGGGCAGACGGACACACACTCACAAACAGCAGGGCTAATTAACCTACCAGCATGTGGGTGGAAGCCCACATCAACACAGAGAGAACATACAAACGCCACACAGAGAGCATCTTAGGAACTGAACCCAGGGCCCCAGCACTGACAGGTTTGATTTAGCTCTTATTTTTACACCATTTGAAAATCATACAGTAGACTTGTCATAACAAGCACTTATTCTGTTGTAGATCTATTCTAAACATAAAGGATCTCTGTACAACTTACCAAATGTGACAAGACTGTCATCTTTCAAACAGGAGTGCATTCAAAGGGACCTCAAGCATGGCAGAGTTTGACAAACTTTAATAATCATCTCAGCTGCCTTTTTAATGCCTTTTCCAAACGGCAGATGCAAGACTTCAAGGTTTTTAAGTTTCTGCAGTGCACAAGGTGAGAACACAGATAATTAGCAGCACTTATTTACTCATCTCTTTTTGGGACGGCCTATCCCTTCAGGACATTCAGTCTCTTTACTATACATACTG
This sequence comes from Atractosteus spatula, assembly GCF_055471065.1. Classification (NCBI taxonomy): domain Eukaryota; kingdom Metazoa; phylum Chordata; class Actinopteri; order Semionotiformes; family Lepisosteidae; genus Atractosteus; species Atractosteus spatula. The sequence continues at coordinate 1,505 of NW_028296692.1, read as the reverse complement.
TACAAATATGCAAGAGGGGAGTGAGTCAAGACAAACTTGAGGTTCTTGTCTGGACCGCATTTCCCAGAATGCTGTGGGGTGTGAGCTGCTGCCCGCTGTCACAAGACCTGCTGGTGGAAGATTATTGGTCAGGTGTCAGATCACAAAGAAGGAAGCTCAAGCTTCCAAAAGTCAGTTGCTTTGCTTTCTGCCATTTGAAGTGAAATGGAAATCTAATAAGTAAATTGATTCTTAAAATGTAGAGAGCTTTAGGAAAATATATAACAAAGTACGCACTGTTTAGGTTACTTTAGAAGACAATGTACCAAAACAATATATGCTGTCTAGGTCATTAGATTAGCCGAAAGTAACTGATAAGCTTTGAAAAACAAATCTAGTGGTGCTTCTTCTTTCGTTTTTATGATGTAATCTGTTTTGTCTTAGGGAAAGGGGAAGTGTTAGAAGGGACAAAATGCTGAGCTTTCTCTTACAGCGCAACATCTTATAAAAACCCTGTACTGCTTGTAACAAATTGAGTCTCTGATGCACTTTGCAGAGTGGCAACAGGGCTCCCAATATTGCAATATTGAAATAAAGACCTTACTCAGGTAAGAACTCTCTCTCGTGGCTTCCTTGATAGGTATATTTCCATGACAATTTGGGGGCTCGTCCGGGATCACAAACCTGAGCGCGGATGGCTGCTGAAACTCCATCCGGACCCGGACAATTTTAGCAAATTGGATGAACCTAGGGGGATAAACTGTTTATCCTTCCAGAGACGCATCTGGAGAATTGGCAGCTGTCTGACGTCAGTAAATGATCCTTAAAAAATTAATAGTTTGAAAAGCGAGCCACAGGGGTATTCTCTTCGATGAGTCAGGGACTTATAACGGGTCTGGGACCCGGCAAGTCTGGGACTCGTGAAATGAACATATCTTAACACAGACGTGTGGTGTTTGCTCTGCGGAGTAGTTAATGTGATAAGGTTCAAGAAAGGCACCGTTCGGTAAAAATGGGACCGACCAGACGGCAGATCCTCTGCTAGGCTTTGTGCATCTGAGGGACCAAGAGAAAGACACAGAGGACAGAGCTGCAAGGTTCTGGAAGTGTTTAGTATGAAGAGACTCAGGGAAACACATGTTTTTTGTGAAGAGTCACAGAGAGAGAGAGAGAGAGACTGGAGTTAAGAGTTGTTCAGTTCTTTGAGGATGGCAATTAGCTTAGCTGCCCACTCCTGATAGTGAGGGACTGAAAAAGAGCTAGGTTTTTACTTTGGAGTTTGTTTTTTATTTCCCTGCATTATAAATAACCAGTGCTGTTTCTGAGCCTAATGTCTGTATTTGCGCATGTCTGTTTCTCTGCATTAGCCTGTGTTTAAAGACTGTTACAACAAGTCCAATGGACAGTCAAATGTTTTCATCATTTGGTTTTCCATCACAGGGCACATATAGATGCCAGCTGTAGATACTTAAATGTTTTATAGACACACATGCAATACAATATCTGTGCGATGTATTTAAAAAAAC
>NW_028296691.1:0-107039 GCF_055471065.1 Atractosteus spatula | reverse complement strand
GGCATCTCTGGCTATAGTTCTTCAGTAGAGCAGGCTTTCACACCTCTGCTTATAGTACCCTTGAAGTCATTTTATTTTTACAGGAAGACGCATTCCCTAACGATCTCTCCTGTTTTAGAAATGCTTCATAAGGCGTGTTTGATTCAACGGACAAACAGTATACTAATTGTACAATGCAGATCTATGGGGCATTCGTACTGGATTTGACTGGGATTCTGAAATACTTCTTGCAAAGGTATTCAGACTTTCTTGAACCTAGAATAAAAACACAGACCTGAAACTCCTTAGCTTCCAATCTCTGATGTTGCTCTCCTTAAACTCGGACGTGATGTTCTGCAGACGTGTGCATAATGTCCTGTTTTCTTACAGTGTAGACATTTTGCTGTTCACGCTCCGCATTCATCTGCTTTGTGCGTTGTCAACATGTAATGTCAGCCGTCCCCTGTTCTTCTATATCTCTAGCATGACTGCGTCCTGCTGCTCGGCTTTTGTTTGTAAAGTTTGAGCGAGCACCCCGTTCAGTGTCACTTTGTCACTGTGGTCAGAAAGCATTCTTGATTCTGCTTGAGCTGCTTCATGAATTCTAGCGACTTTAAGAGCTCTTTCTAAAGTCAGCCCTTCCTCCTGCAGCTCCGAGGTTCAGTAGAAGCGGTGGAAAAAGATGGGCATAAGCAAAGCTTCTCGGCGCGGCTGCCATACCCAGTGGGCATTGATTCGTCGAATATACGTATATTTACGGCGAAAATACGGCTATACGTATATATACGTCGCCTCGACGTATAATCAACGTCGAATTGCAACCGTAAAATCGACGACATGAATAAACGCATATATAACGTCGAAAACACATCTAACACAGTGCCTGAGGCTTTTTACTGTATGTATCGTGTGTGCCGCAACTAAGAGTATACGGCACTCTGCACAGTGTACGAAGTAAATTATTTTCGCAGTAATTAATTTATTATATTTACTATATTTATTATACACGTGTAAATTAATTACTGCGACACGATACATACAGTAAAAAGCCTCAGACACTATGTTAGATGTGTTTTCGACGTTATATATGCGTTTATTCATGTCGTCGATTTTACGGTTGCAATTCGACGTTGATTATACGTCGAGGCGACGTATATATACGTATAGCCGTATTTTCGCCGTAAATATACGTATATTCGACGAATCAATGCCCACAGCTTGGCATACAAGGGTTTTGCTGAGGGGGTCTTGCCACCTGCCCGAAAAAAAACAGTAAAATGTTTGAGTGCCTATAGAGTTTCTATTTTTATTTTCTTGAGAAAAGTTGATACCATTTCCTGGACACCCCGTCCCCCATCAGTGCGCGGTGCCCGGGGAAAAATCTGTAGGGGGGCGTCTGAAATTCTGAGGGGGGTGATATTTCGGTTGAAACGGAGCTGTACGGTGCAGCTACCCAAATGAAATCTCGTAGCTATGCCATTGATTAGTGCTTCATGATAGAAGATAACGACTAGCAATCTGGTATTTGCGATGAAGTTCAGTTTCACATTTTTCGTCACTCTCACGGTTTGTATTGCCTGGAGCGAAAAGTACCATAAGCGTTCATTTTTGCAGCTACATGGACGTTCTGAATCGTTAAGAAAAAAATGTTGTAAAACCAACAGAAAGCACAGACTGCTATAACTAGTCCTAGTTATATAACGATGTTAAGTATAATGATAAACTACTGCAAGGAATCGGTCCACATGAGCAAACAGGATCATAATGTTGACACTCAATAACAACACTGATATGTGCAGTTCCTGGACGGATAGCCCTCCTGCCCATCAAACAGACTGAGTGACTGTTCGTGTCATTTAGTGTTGTCTGACCATTGACAAAGTACAACTATTTTTTTAGGACGCAAATTAAGTTAGGTAAATCTTTTTGCCCAAAACTGAAGGGGCGACATTCCTCCCTCCCCCCGTGATGCCAGGCCTGTACCCATCCTATTCCATAATGTCATTATATATAATACCATACAACAGTGACCGATCCTTACTAACTGCATGCGTTAAAATTGCACATCAGCTCATAGCAGGGGGCACATAGCCGCGATGTATTATCAATGTTAAATTTCAACCATAATATCGACAACATTAATAAACGCATACGTTGAGAAAATATCGAACCCAGCATATTTTCCGGTTATATACCACAATGCATTGCTAATATTCGTTGGTCACCATTTTGGACACGTTTTTCAAACGTAGAAGTATATCCGCAAATATCTCAGCAATCCTCTTTTGACGAGTAAGTATGAACAATAATAATAGTATCTGAATACATACAGATCTTTCTTAATATTATTTTGATTAAAATAGTACGTGAATAAGCAAAAAATGGCACATAAAAATAGTGTGAATGGGGAAGATGACACAAAATCGTTTTGCCGTTTCTCTATTCTTATTCTATGTTGTACTTTCAAACTTTGGGTACTCTTTAATTAGGACAGACTTTATTGCTCAACTGCTATGATGCAAGCCAAATTTTATACATTTATTTCAGCTTTGAGCTTAGTAAACCGTTCATTTTTTAGATTATACTAAAGAAGATATTAATCATCATTTATTTGGGAAGTAATATTATATAATTTTCTCCTAGCTGCGGTGCTGAAGTCCCACCCTACATCGACAGAAAAAGAAATAAAGGAGCACGCAATGTGTTACTTGAAAAATGCATATGCAAGGCAGGGGGCCAGGAGATCTGGACACTGAAAATAATAGGTTTTTGGTTCTAACTGTTAGGACAATTAGACAGGGTTTGCAAATACATTGCAAATATTTGTAATATTTGCATTGCATTGTAATATTTTTTTTCTTGGAAATATAGAAGTTGTACATTTTAAAATGTATATTTGAATCAAAATGTGGTTTTGAGTTAGTGTGTTAATGTAATTAGTTTGTGTTTGTCATTACTATACTGTATATTGCCATGTTACCAGAATTTGTAGCTGAAGTTTAAGACTAGTTGTGTTTTTTATGATTATTGCCCATATGTTGATTGTTGATTGATTGTATACAATGTATAATTTGAAATACATATGTTTCAGGTGTGAATGTGTATTTTCAGAATACATTTCTAAACCTAATCATTGGCTTGGTTTACTAGTTTCTACACCTATAAAACCTATCTTTGATGTATAATAGACCTCTACCTATATACGTATAATAGACCTCTAATGTTATCCGTATAATAGACCTCTTACCATATACGTATAATAGACGTCTAAAGTTATCCGTATAATAGACCTCTAACCATATACGTATAATAGACGTCTAAAGTTATCCGTATAATAGACCTCTAACCATATACGTATAATAGTCCTCTAAAGTTATCCGGAACTCCAACCATATATGTATAATAGTCCTCTAAATTTATCCGTATAATAGAACTCCAACCATTTATGTATAATGAACGTCTAAACATAGACGTATAATTGACGTATAACTTTAGACGTATATTAGAATTTCATTCTAGACGAATTGCAGACCACATTTAGACGTCTAAGGTATGCGTTTAATAGACGTATATTATACGTCTTTTGCCCACTGGGAAGGTTGTGTAGGACCGCACACACTACGATGTCAGTGTTGAATAGCGTGGTTTAAAAGCTTTTTCACTAACCAGTAAGGAGTAGAAACCTAAAGTCTTCTGATCCGTAATCAGACACGTTATCCATTGTGCCATTGGCGTTTGTATTGCATTCCCATCCAGCACCACATTGAGTTCAGAGCCGCTACTATTCATGTGTTTTGTACATGTGTCTAGTTACTACGTCTTTCATTATGTCTGGTTTAAAATAATGTATCTTTAAAACAGACAAAGGGTTTATGAGTCTCCCTGAAATTCACACACGAAGAATAAAAGATATCGCGATGAAAGAGAATACAAAAATGCCGGCGATAGAAAACGGAGCGTCTTAAGTGCGCGCTATCACTGAACTAAGCTCCCGATCGGTAAGTTTGTCGGCGGGTTTTTAATTGTGTTAGGAAGCGCAAACAGTCAACAGTGTACATTTTAAAGGTCTAAGCAAAACAATCAGACTTGAGGATTATTCAGAACAGGAGCCTCTACTTCTTTGTATACTGAGCTTTCGGGTGAACATCAAAGTGAAAGAGAAATTCGCAATTTTCCCTTTTTGATTAAGGAACAAGAAAACACCATCCTTTGAATTGGATTCAAACCAGGGACATAAGAAATACTCGCTGCTTTTTCAACAATCTTAAGAGCTAGCAACTGAGCTATCGAGAGGTCAGAAAATAAACGTTTTGTCACACGCGTTGCCCAATGTAGTGTAGTGTTCCTCTTTATTTAAATCCCAGTTCGACATCAAAATACCCACTCCCATAGTCTCGTTTAGTAGAAGAAATGGACCAGGCTTCTACTCTATAAACGTCCAGAGTTCTTATAAAACATTTAAAGGGATATCAGTGCTGGCGGAAATTGACTCTTTTTCTAGTGGGATCAGGATCACATAAAACCTTTCGTTTGGATTGAGAAGAGGATCATGTTGACACTCAAAACATACTAACCTTTGCTTCTTTCGAGGACGAATGGATTATTGAGCTGCGAACATCAGTTCAAATCAAATCTCTCCAACTGCAGTTGCTTCTTTGAGAGTTTCTTCAAATCTTTCAACTGAACGTCAATATCGAGGGATATTGATGGTAATATCATACGGATTTTGGTTTTCTTTTGATCGAAAATTGTATTAAAATACAAGCCTCTTTCACATTTGTATAATACTTTCCGTTGCATCCTCAGATAAAAATTCTAAATACCACAAAGTTACAATATATGGAATAGCATTTATTTTAAAATGTATTTTAAAATTTGCATTTATTTAGAGCTATATTTAGAGCTTAGTAAAGATAACATTGCTAATATTGATGGAGTAGAAATGTAAGATGAATTGATAGCTTTTTCTGAGCTAAAAAAGTCCTACAACGCCTCCTGTAACAGGTAAGGACTCATAGCAAGACAGTGCTATTGCATTGCGCATTTTGCAGATACGACCAGTTTCTGCTTCTGGTGAGTGCATTTTTTCCAAACTGAAATTAACAAGAACATTTTCAAGATGCGCCATGTCCCTAAATCGTTCATCAGGACTACTATTAATGTCAGGTGAAAGCAGTACAAAGCATAAATTTAACCTATTAAGAGACTATATCTGTCAGCTACTGCTGTAAGCCATATTCAGCCAACGCTAGAAATATTACTACTCTACTACAGTAGATAAAGATAGCAAGTCCAACTTAGAAACGGATCACAAGTCGAAGACATAAACCGACGAGGGTGGGATTTGAACCCACGCGTGCAAAGCACAATGGATTAGCAGTCCATCGCCTTAACCACTCGGCCACCTCGTCTCGCATACCACTTCCCCTTGGGCATGATTTTGCTCGGCGACCAGGCTCAGCGCACATCGACCTCAGATGTCTCAGAGCGGTGTGTCCAAGCGGCTGTATAAGAATAGGTAATAGGTTTATTCCATGCTGAAAAAAAGAAGAAAGAGAACACAATGTTTCGGCCGTGGAGTCTTCTTCATGTGTGAGAGAGACAGGACAGTAGGCAAAGGTAAAGTAGCGGGAGAACAAAGGTTTGAGGGTGGGTACCCACCTGTATAAGAATAGTGTTCTGCCGGTGCTGTGGTAAAGCTGGTTAAAACACCTGTTTCATAAAGAGGAGATCCTGGATCCGAATGCCAGCGGTACCTTTTTTCCTGTCTTGTTTTACAGAACATGTAATTTGGGACACTCAAAGAGGTCTTGATTTGGTTTTATGCGTTTATTAATTTCCTTTGCAGAACAACTTGTTTTTTTTAAATCATATAGCTTGCGAAAGATGAAATGCAAGCAAATTTTTTTGTTCACCAAAAGTATGTACAAGTATGTTGATTGTTGATTGATTGTATACAATGTATAATTTGAAATACATATTTTTCAGGTGTGAATGTGTATTTTCAGAATAAATTTCTAAACCAAATCATTGGGTTGATTTACTAGTTTCTACACCTGTAAAACCTATCTTTGATGTATAATAGACCTCTAAAGTTATCCGTATAATAGACCTCTAAAGTTATCCGGAACTCCTACCATATATGTATAATTGTCTTCTAAATTTATCCGTATAATAGAACTCTAACCATTTACGTATAATGAACATCTAATCATAGACGTATAATTGACGTATAACAATAGACGTATATTAGAATTTCATTCTAGACGAATTGCGGACCACATTTAGACGTTTAAGGTATGCGTTTAATAGACGTATATTATACGTCTTTTGCCCACTGGGTACAACGAAAAAAACACAACAACAATACAATTGTATAACAAAAGAAAGACAGAGACAACAGCCGATGTGCAAAAAACAACAATAGGCAGTGTGCAAAATAACAAAAAGGTAACAGGTTATGTGCAAAAACATGCATCAAAAGAATGAAATAAAGGGATAGAAATGATGGGGAGTGAGCTTTTGACATGTATGGTAGAGGTAGATTTTCAATGTGTGTTTGGGTTTTTGGTAAGAAAGAAGGCACTGTGAGGTTCAGATCATAGGTGAGAGGTGAGGAGAGAGTGAGAGAGGCTGGGAGTTTAATAGTTTGATAGTGCGGGGGTAAAAACTGTTTCTGAGTCTGGTAGTCCGGACCCGAATGCTCTGGTACCATTTTCCATGTCATGCTAAACGCCACAAATTGTGTTAGTCCAGTAGTATCAATCGTCCTAAAGTTACGGAAAATCGAATGCGACTGGTGTAATCAGCACACATTTTTTCAGAATAGTCGAGCTGTTTAAAACAGCAAATTCACAGCTTCGTGTCTTTTAAGCTTTGTGTTTCACTCTCCAAATAGAGGCACGGGTTCAAATCCCACTCCCGACAATCAGGCGTTTTACCCTCTTTGTGAGTTCGAGCCTCACCTGGAGCAATATAGCCTGTCTTTAGCTACTGAAAGCAACTGTCGAGTTTAGATACTCTTAGGTATTTGACGGAGATAAATTAACATCAAACGAACAAGGAAAGGTAAAGGTTTACTTCGAGTCACAATCAAAGAAGGCTCCACAGCTGAAACATTGTGTTTCCTTCTCTTTTCAGCATGGAATAAACCTACAGTACCTTATCAGGATGGCCGAGTGGTCTAAGGCGCCAGACTCAAGGACTCCTGTCTTTTCATCGCTTGGGTGTTCTGGGGTGAGTTTCCCGAAAACGATGAATCTTAGAGACGAACGAGCAACTTTACGATGTACGTAGGTAACATACAAGCTACTTTTTCGTGGGTTTCCCAAAACCCCTCTTAATCGATCATTTAACGAGCGAGTATAAAGTACTTCTTTGTTAACCCCGCCCCTGAAGTCGCTTAGCAAAAAGCATCACAAGTCGATTGACAAACAATTGATTGACAATACTTTCATTATATGGTGTAATAAAATAAATGACTGACATGCTGTAAAAGAAAACCAAGTTTAACTGTGTGAACAGTGTATGCGTCCTGCACGACGTCTTTGATTTAAAGCAATATTTTTTGTCACGCTGCCATCGTTAGGAATCACAGTGTTTCAAGAGAAAATACTGTTGTTATTTAAAGTTGTTGGGTGTGTTGGAACTCCTTTTTAATTGGTCTTATTAACATGACATCTGGAAAAATTAACTACTAAGCTTGGCACGTGTCACTCAACAAATACAGGACCTATAATCAAATTTAAAAACAAGTAGGTCTAAGCTTTACCGTCAACAATCAAGACAGAACATAAAACGGCATTCGAACTTAAAATATTGTATGGACCGCGGGTTTCGGTACGGAATGGAACAGGCGTAGGACTCAGGGAATGGGGTTGAACAACACATTTAATAACTCGAATCGGGAAAGGTACACACACAGGGACAGGGGTTACAGCGCTGCACCTACACTAACATACACACACACGAAGGGAAGAGACTGTATCTCAGCCTCCGTCCCACTATATACAGTCCGGTAGTCCCCAGGTGCTGTTCTCAGCCCGCCCTGCGTGGCGCTACATTGTAATACATGTTACATGTTTCACGTTCTTTATGGAATTTAAATACAATTTAAACCCCACCCCAAAAGTACTAAAAGAGGGAGTATTATTAAAACATTTGATTTATGAATATGAAATTTACCCAAGATGACTAATAAATTCATAACTGTATAAATAAATGTTCTTTTTTCGAATTTCCTCTTACATAGTACAACAAAATATCAAAATCCTTAATATAAAATCTTAGTATTCTATATTTCCAGAGAATTCCCATGATGTGAATTGAATGTGCTCTGTCTGGCGATCTCTGTCGCTAAGGTTGGCGCAAGAGGTAGCCAGTTTAAGAAGCACTTAGTGATTAACGAGTGGGTCGGGGAGCACGTAGATTACGAAGGATTATAACGTTCTACTTTAGTTACGATAGGTTTTAGGAAACACTCGTAAATCAACGATCGATCTTAAGAGCGAGTTTACGATGTTCTTAGCGCTACGATGCTTTCGGGAAACTCACTCCCTGGTCTCTGAATAGAAGCGTGGGTTCAAATCTCACTCTTGACAGCCGCTCCCTTTTCCCTCTCTTGCATTTGTCCCGTCTTCTTGTGCTCGCTAACAACGACAGGAAGAGGAAAACGGAGAAACCGATTTGTGGGCACCCGATGTGCAGGGAAATGCTTCGTGAACACTTACACGTTATTAGCAGAAAATCAAATGGGGTTCGATTTCTGCCTTAAAAACTGTTTGGGGTGCCTGTAATCGAGTAAAGATTTACGGCAAGGTATGCATTTAAAGGAGAAAGACCGAAATATAAATCCAGAAGAAGATTTCTTAAAACATATTGCTGTCCGTGCGGTTTCTCCTGTATTTAATTAATTGTGGCATTGTGAAATCAACCTGTAGCCCTACGGAATGCAGAGTGACAACGACAGGAGCAGAGAGGATTATATCAGAGCTCGAACAGAGAGTTCGAAAATATAGGCAGATCGAGTTATAGAACATTTGATTTAAACTTTCCTATCTGCTCGGCCTTACTGAAGTATTTGTAGCTGTATTTCATCTTCTGTCTATTTCTATACTTTACAGTAGATAGTGTTTAGCCAGAGAAGAGAGATACAAGCGCTATACCCCCACAGCAGCCGCCGATTCCGATAACCTTAACTAAAGCAGGAAGATCAGTTTCTGCTCGAGACAGTCGTTTTCTGAACTGTAAATCTCCAACACGGGCTGGAAACGCTGTGTGTCCGGACTCAGTGGTTATATAAGAAAAGACTCAGCGAGCTGCAGGCGCGGCTCATTGCTCTGCGCTCCCCGTGCTGAATGCGCGTGTCCTCCCTCATTCATTACCTTCATACACTCCTCTCAAACCACAGCAAACTCCCGGAATATTTCGGTGAACACATACTTTATTTCCGAGATCACAGGCAGAAACAATAAACACGATGAAAACAGGAAGGTATTATGATCGTAGGGGGAAATGCACACAAATAAATTTCCTAATATCCAATAAAATCTAGTCACGTTCTGATGCTATTCTGATTTATCTGAATAGTTTTGGCAGAGTTGTTACAGCAAAGAGACACATAAACTTTTTTTTATTTCATTCGAGCTGTAGTTTTGATTCAATTTGGAAAAACTGCACTCACCAGAAGCTGAAATGGGTCGTGTTTACATAATGCATAATGTAATAGCAACGTTTGGAGTTTAATCTTGCTACGAGTCCTTTCCTGTTATAGGAGGCGTTTTAGGACTTTTTTAGCTCAGATAAAGCTATCAATTCATCTTACATTTCTACTACATCAGTATTAGCAACGTTATCTTTACCTAGCACTAAATGTAGCTTTAAATAAGAGTACATTTTAAAACATATGTAAAAATAAATGCTATTCCATATATTGTAACTTTGTGGTATTTAGAATGTTTATCTGAGGATGCAAGGGAAAGTATTATACCTTGCGAAACATCCAAGACAAAGGTAAAAGAGGCTCATATTTTAATAAAATTTTCGATCAAAAGAAAACCACAATCTGTATTATATCATCGTCAATATCCCAAGACGTTCAGTTGAAAGATTTGAAGAAACCCTCCAAGAAGCAACTGCAGTAGCAGAGTTTTGTTTTGAACCGATGTTTGCAGCTCAAAAGTCCTCGTAAGAAGCAAAGACAGGGATGTTTTGAGTGTCACCATGATCCTCTTCTCAATCCAAAAGAAAGGTTTTATATGGTACTGATCCCACTAGAAAAAGAGTCAATTTCCACCTGCACTGATGTCCCTCCAAACGTTTTGTAAGACCTCTGGAAGATTATACAGTAGAATCCTGGTCCATTTCTTCTACTAAACGAGACTGTTAGTGAGTATTTTGATGTCGAACTGCGATTTATATAAACAGGAACTCTACACTACATTGGGCTACGCGTATGACAAAACGTGTGCGGTTGGAGTCGACCTTTCGATAGCTCAGTTGCTAGAGCGTAAAACTGTTTAAAAAAGCAGCGGACGATTGTTATGTAGCTGTTTTGAATCCGGCTCGAAGGATGGTGTTTTCTTGTTCCTTAATTAAAAAGTGAAAATAGCGAATTTGTCTTTCACTTTGACGTTCACCGAAAGCTCAGTAAACAGAGAAGCAGAATTCTCTTCACATCTAATTGTCTTGCTTTGGCCTTTAAAATGCGCTCTGTTGACTGTTCACATTTCCTAACACAATTAACCTGCGGAAAAAGTTCACTATCAGGAGTTTAGTTCAGTGGTAGTGCGCTCGTACTATATGAAGCTTCGTTTTCATTCGCCGGCGTCTCCACTCTGGATTCTCTTTAAACGCGATATCTTTCCTTCCTCGTGTGACTTCCTTCGTGTGTGAATTTCAGGGAGACACATAAACCCTTTGTCTGTTTTCAAGAGACATTTTTATAAAACCAGACAAAATGAAAGACGTAGTAATTAGACACACGTAAAAAACACGTGAATCTAATTGAGAAAATGCGGATCTGGACAATGTATTACTAGTAGCGGCTCTGAGCTCACTGTAGTGCAGTTGAGTAAGATGATAGTGGGGCCAGTGGCGCAATGGATAACGCGTCTGACTTCGGATCAGAAGATTGCAGGTTTGATTCCTGTCTGGCTCGTGAAGGTTTTACACCCGCTACTCAACACTCTTCCTAGTGTGTGCGGTCCTACACAACCTTACTATAGACTGGGTGAGTCTCCTGTTCCATCTCCAGTTCTTTCTGCACATAACGTCTGTTTCATCACCGTTATTGTAGGACCACAGCCACAGATATGAGAAGACATACTGTTCCGAACAACTGTCTTAAATAATCACGTTGAAAAAGTTGAAAATAAGTTTTTTTTTTTCTTAAACATAACCTTACATTTGCCTGTAAAGTTCAAACTATTTTCTGTAGCCACAAATCCCCAATATTTCTGCCGTCTCCTGAGAAACACAAGTATAGAGTTAAAACACAATAAATAATGCCACAAATCTATTCAGTTAACACCCAGATGTGACAGAGGTGACTTGCACCCCCTTTAAATATGTATTTCCTAAATTTCAGTTCTCTTCCCTCCCCAAGATACCTGCAAATTCACTATCGCATATTAAAGGCTGTACATGCATTACCTGTAATACAGCTACTAATAAAAATATACATTAAAGTTAATTATTAATAAATAATACTATTATTCATAAAGACGTATTCATAAGATTCATCGTGAATAGTTGCGGTGTCTGGAAAGCAACTGTAGTTAAATATAGAAAAAAGAGTTGTAGTTATTGAGGCAATTTCAGGTAGAATGTAAGAACTAAAGTTAACTAGTCCCACAGTAATGCGGGGGGTCCTATCAATAGAAAAAAAAAATTGTAACACGAAAACACAACAACCACAAAACGAGAAGTCTTCAGGGAACCTAGGTAAATCCCTGTAGAGGACTAACAACTATAAAAACAAACAAACAAATGAAACAACTTCAAAAAATAAAGAAAAAGAACATTAAAAACATATCTGGGAAACAACAAAAACACAGAATCTAACTGCGAGAGCTTTTTCAAGTTTTCGGTACTCCATCGTGCTCCTCTCATCTAAGTAGATATCACTCAGGTCAGTTGGAGGTCCACAGCTGATGGTAACTTAAGTAAGTAGCTGTGTCAGCATGCATGGGCTGCAAAGGAATGAGGAAAGGTTTATTCCATGCTGAAATGAGAAGAAAACATAATGTTTTGGCTGTGGAGCCTTCTTTGGAATAAACCTTTACTTGTTTATTTAGACCAAATCTCCAGCAAATACCTAAAAGCACCTAAGCTCGTCAGTTGCTTTCGGTAGCTTAAGACACAGGCTACACTGCTTCAGGTGAGGTTCGAACTCAAACCCTCGGCATGACTCTGCTGTAGAAGTACCGCACGCTGACCGATTGCACAACTGGAGCTGTGTAACTCCTTCTCCTCATACAGACTTGAGCTGCAGAAACACAGGGCGAAAACTGGGTTTCGGTTGCAGATCCATCTCCACTTGGGGGAAAGGGACAGTAAAATAGCAAGGAAAATACAAGAGAAGAAACTGAAAGAATTGTGCTCACTGCAAACTAGGAAGGAAAGAGGTGGCTGGATACATAAAACAGCTCGGCGGATAATTTGTAACAACATTCTTTGGTGAATGGATTTCTCTTCAAGTTCCGCCGTGCAGTTTGAACGTTTGTTCTCCCAGATCAGTTGGTTATATGAGATCAGCTGATATAAATTAGGACTAATCAGAATCAATACAATTGATGTCTGGCAAAGGCAAATAACCTTTGTACATGATCTGGAATGTGACTGGTTAAATTTCAGCATAGTTACAACTTCCTTTATAAAGGGTGTGCACACTTATACAACCAAGGCATGGAAAGATTTTTTTTTAATTATTGTTCAAAAAAATGTTCCATTTTTTTTTCTTAAATGTTGTTGTTTAAAAGATCTTATTAAATGTGAAAAAATCGGACTGTGAAAAGGTCAAAATGTTAGTGAAAAAATCAGTCATGTGAGGAAAGATGGATTGTGGGAGACCCTTGACTCTCCATGTCATGCTGTATTTCTCTCTCATTCTACTGGGAATGATGGTGCTGTCGCTTCTGGATAAAGTCTGTCAGTGGTCATTCCAGATGGGTCAGGTATGACTGCACTTTGGCACAAGAAGAGACATGTGACTTGTGAGGACCCTGAGAGTGTCTTTTCTTCTAGAGCTCGGATAGCTCAGTCGGTAGAGCATCAGACTTTTAATCTGAGGGTCCAGGATTCAAGTCGTGCTTTTCTTAAATCTATTGTGAATGTCATTATAAATCGTCTTTTATCTTTCACTTTTCTAGCTGTACTGTGGTTATTTTAAATGTTCATCACTTGTATTTTCTCTAGTGTTTCCTTTCACAAACCGAAATTGTTCAAGGTGATCTTGTCACTCTACTCCAAGTAGATAATCTAAATCAGTGGTTCTCAAACTGTGGTACACGTACCGGCAGTGGTACGTGGCGTGCCGCCTGGTGGTACGCCAAATGACCCTGGAACTGTGTTGTGTGCGCTGAAAAATCGGGACGGGTTTTCATATTTTGTATTTTAATACGTGTCGAATACGCAGCCTATGTACTACGATACATTGCGTGCTAATACTTCAGTGGACACAAGAGATACTCTGTAATTCTATACCACTCTATAGGAATGCGTGCTACGGATGCAAGTGACCAATTGTATTTAAAAAAAGCTACTGTATCTCCAGCAAATAGGGAGAAAGGAGAATGTGTGTGATTTTGGAACAATGCCAACGTTGTAAACACAGGAATGCATAGAAATACGTGCTACGAACGCAGGTAATCTTGTGAGCACACGAAAGCGTGATACCAGAAAAATATTTAATAACTGTTCTAATTTGAGAAAAATACACCGAGCGTCTCTGTGTTTTGCTCCCATGCGCATGAAATAAAAACTTTAAATAAATACGGAAATAAAAACGGAAACGCGGAAAAATGCAAGCTTGCAGATTGCTAAAGCAGGTAAGCTACACTATTTTGAAGAACCTTATTTACCGTTGGCAAAAGAGCTGACACGTATTAAGTGTGGAGAAAAAGCTGCTAAACAGCTCGACCTGCTGCCCCCCTCCCCGTGAAAGACACAGTCATTCATAGAATTATTGAAATGAAGGATTATATCAAACGTACACTGATAGAGCGCGTTAAGATGAGCAGATGTTTTTCACTGCAATTAGATGAGTCTGTAGTCGATTTGGTCAATTTGCTCGTTTACGTTAGATACGAGTTTGAGGGTACGTCCCATGAAGACTTTCTGTTCTGTAAACCGCTACCAACAGGAACTACAGGAGAGCACATATTTCAGCTTCTGAATAAATTTATCGAACAGAATGGCCTCGACTGGATAAAATGCGTCTGAGTTTGTACAGACGGTGCTAGAGCAATGACAAGCCGACATAACGGTGTAGTTGCACGAATTAGAGAGGTTGCTCCAGAAAATAATGTACGCATTACAACATCCACCGCGAGACCTTTGCCGTCAAGAAAATGCCTGACGATTTAATATCTGTTAGACTCGAAAAATTGTATCAAGGCTCGAAAAATTCATTCACCTCTGCTTTGCTCAACTAAACAGGCTCACCCCTCTCACTGAAATGGTGCTTTTTTATTAGTTGTTGTTAATGTTTTTTTTTCCTGTAAAACACTTTGAGAAGCCACCTTTAAAGGCGCTATATCAAATAAAGTTTATTATTATAATATTTATTATATGTGTGTGTGTGTGATTGTGTGCGCACACACACGCTCATGTTGGTCATTGAGAATTTCTGGGGTTCCTATGAGATGATGACTTGTAGGTGGTACTTGGATGCTTTGGTTGGATTAGGGGTGGTATTTGGTCCAAAAAGTTTGAGAACCACTGATCTAAATGAAATCACTGTAGAGTACAGGGCACGCAGTGAGGAGGTCATGCAGTGAGTACTCTTGAATGCAACAAGAGGAAAGGCACACTGCACATCTGCAGAGTATCACGTCCGAGTTTACAGTGACATCAAAGATTGGAAACGATGTAGCTTTTTTATTAAAGGTTCAAGGAAACCTGAATATGTTTGCTAAGGTATTTCAGAATTACAGTCAAATCGAGTAAGATTGCTGCACAGATCTGCAGTCTGCAATTAGAATACTATTTGTGCGTTGTATAAAATACGCCGTTGTAGAATACTATTCGTGCGTTGTATAAAAAACTTTTTTAAAACAGGAGAGATACATTTAGGAATGCGTCTTCCTGTAAAAATAAAATCACTTCAAGGGCACTATAAGCACCGTCTGAAGCCTGCTTCACAAAGGAACTATTTTCAAAGGACCAAAGAAGAAAATATTTCACCAAGTAAGAGGAAGCATCTCAGAAAAAGGAGGTGGGGTTGCTTCTACATACTGTAACACCATAAGGTCAGACTACAAATGCCACTGTACAGAGTAATTTGCCAAGTGGTCTAAGGAGCTGGATGAAAGCTCCAGCCCCTTTGAGGGCATGAGTTGGAATCCCACTGCTGCCAAATATCTCCTTGTTAAGAATCACAGTTTTGTTGTTGTTGCCCCCATGTAATTGAATCAGTTTCAATAGAATTAATTTGAAAAGTAATAATCATATTTGTTCTGTTCCTCTTCTCATTGCAATTTGTACCGAAATATTTATTTCATTTTATTTTAAAAACGTGTTAGCCTTGATTGGAAGGAGGTGGCATTGCAGGCAAGGTAGCCAAATGTTAAGGCTTTTGTCTCGTAAACAGAAAGTCGGAGTTTCAAACCCTGTCCGTGCTTGTTTCACTTATCATGACGTTCCTTTATCTAAGTCTTTAAATGTCTTGCACTGTACGAATCTCTATAATAAGAAGAAAATAACTTCATAATCCTTCTGTTGTCCTACCATAATCTGCACTGCTTTTGAATTGACAATGTTTGTCTCTCTTCACACCCAATTTATAAATGATCGTCTCAGTGTAAAAAGGAACGTGTGTTTGGTACAGCCCCCACTCCATGGTGTGATCACAAACAGATCAGGTGAGCTGTTAGTATAGGTTAGAAGTATCATTCGATGCCCTGAAAAACTGACTTAGGGACGCACAGACAGTGTTTTTTGAACAAGTACACAATAAAATATTTATTGGAACAAATCATTGCCTGCCTTCAAGACTGTCATGCTAAACGCCACGTGTTCATCCGGGTGTCAGTTGTCCTAAAGCTTCAGAAAATTGGACACAATGGGTGCATTCAGCACAGTGCTTTCTAGTACTCGTCAGGATGGCTGAGTCTTGTCTTTCCATGTTGCTTATGTGCCCTGGTCTCTAAGTGGAGGTGGGGGTTCAAATATCACTCCCAATAGCTAGGGTTTTTTTCCCTGTCTTGCACTGTTCCAGTCTACTTGTACTCACTGACAATCACAATAGGAGGAAAATGTAGAAACTGCTTAGCAAGAACATAAAGGACAGGAAAATGCTTCCCAAACACATAAATGTCTTTAGCAGAAAGGAAAATTAGATAGGCTTCGATTTCTGCATTTATATAATCCAATATATAAGCAAACAGCACAAGGGGACTCTTCAGTCTACTCCTGTCCTACAGTAACACTGATTCAAACCAAGGTTGTTGCAGCTTCAAAGCAAAGCTCTTACCATTCTTACCAGCAAGATTTGTTTTTTCAAGGAAGGAAACACTAATGTAAAATATACTGTAACTAGACAGGAAGTATTCTTAAGTTAAAATTATAATAATAATTGTTAAAATAATCATTTTGTTCTCTCTTGCAGTAACTGATTATAATATTTGTTTGTGGTTTGGTGATTATTGAAAGCAGAACAATTGTCAGTAACGTTTGAAACATACAGGCACGTGTCTCCTGCAGTTACTGAAGAATTTTCAATGTATTTCTCTGTGTCCGCGTGCCTGGTGCATCTTTATTGGACAAAGTCTTTTTCCACTAAAAGAAGGAAAGAAAAATTTGATTATTATTAGTTCATCAGTTGTTTTGATCAAATTATTATAATGCAGTGCCAGGTACAATTAAGGTATATTATGTACATGAACGTCATGTCTGAGACAGTGATGCCAGCTGACTATCGCTGGAGGACAGTTCATCATGAGTGTGTAAGTAAGCATAATGAAGGAGAAGAGATCGGCCTCTGTGATGCAGTGTCCAGTGACACTAACTATCTGTCCTACTGTTCTCTGCTAATGTAGTGGGTGAATGTAAGGTTTCTTTCTTGTAAAATATAATCGAGTGCATTTTTGCTGCTGAAAATGAATCTTGTGCATTTCAATTTTGTGTTCATCTTCCGATATTGTCACCTAATTCTGTATATCATTTCATCAGACTGCTACATTTGTAGGAGCTCAATTGCATTAGATTGCATAGTGATAGTATTTCTTGCTTTTTAAATACTTCAGTCAAAAATGTTGAGAAAGTGCTCCTGTTTTCACCATTCTAAGAACTGTGATGCAACAGAAATATTTACTCTCATAAAAGAAGTTGAGTTCTGTTACAGTCTTGAGTGACACAAACCTTCTCTTTTACTGCACTACACTTCTCCAGAGGCCAGTTCAGCACACAAGGATCCTCAGGCAAACAAATGCTATGATCGCTTGATAAAAGCCATTTCTCATCCTTTCTTTTAGTGTCAGTGCTACTATTGTATGCAAAGGAGGCGACTTCAAACTGAAAGATGTAATCGTCTTACAGAGAGTCTTCATGAAGTCATGCGTCGGGTAGCGTTCCACTGTCAATTGACTGGGCTTGTGAAGAAACCAATCTCATTCAACGACCATACAAATTGCACACCTTAAGACACATGAAGATAAATGTGTGTGCTGATTGACACAAAAAATGTCACTTCACATTATCCGCAAAGCTGTTTTACTTGTCCAACCTCCTCTTCCTACTTTGCAGTAAGCACAATTCTTTCAGTTTCTTCTCTTGTATTTTCCTTGCTATTTTACTGTCCCTTTCCCCCATGTGGAGATGGATTCACATCCAAAACCTAGTTTCACTCTGCGTTTGTGCCACTTTTACAATCTGTGTAGGAGCTTTTCTAGGGAAGTCCAGTGGTGCAATCAGTCAGTGTGTGGTACTTGCACAGCTGTGCACAGTGGAGTCATGCTGAGGTGGTGAGTTCAAGCCTTCTCTGGAGCCATTAAACCTTTTGAATGTTTTCCATCCATAAAAAGTTCATTTGCCCTAGCAGTTTCACTGTGACTTTGCAGGTAAAATATTAATAAGGAGAATAATGTTTCGTATGCAATAAAAATAACCACACCAGAAAATATTGAAGGGAAATGGCTTGTCGCACTATTCGCAGCAGGCACTCAGACACAAAAACTTTCCTGTCACTAAAGTAAATTCATGAAGAAGAGGAGTGACATCATTGCAAAGGCGATATTTTCTGATGGCTGTTTCGGTTAACAATTATTCGCGTTAGAATTACTACTGTCATTACTACTAATAGTGATAAAAACAGAGGACTCACAGCTCTCTGGGTGTTGGTCTGGACTCTAGAAAGTGTTTCTATTTGCAAGCGGCTCTGGACCTCAACACCTGTTGATGGGCCACTTCTGTCAGACACACCAGTGGAGCCCAAGCCCACCTACACACACATTCACACACACTGACAGATATACACCTACACACTCACACACATTTATACTCACAGACACTACACACACTCACAGACACAACACAAATTTATACACACAATCAGACACTCATACACTCACACACATTCACAGACACACACATAGACACCGTATACATACATAGACACGGCATACACTCTTAGGTACAGATACACTATAACTAACACTAGTGCAGATACTGCTAATATTGCAACAGTAACACTATCACCAAAATATACACTATTCTATCATTGTTACTAACACTGACACAAACTACTTATAATAACACTAATGCTATCATTAAAACTAACACTACTACTACTATAACACTATAATTATAATTAATATTAACATGAATATGAACACTAAAACTAAAACTATCAGTAGCTCTATCATCATGATTACTCACATGAACACTAGCATGAAAACTATCAGTCGTACTGTCTAATATTAACACGAGTACACTAGTATTAGTATTAGTTGCTACCCATGACGTCACATCGCTCTTTGTGACGAAGGCGAGACACCTAGACGCGCACAGTGACGTGACGCCTGTCGCCGTGTTTACCATACTTATGATTTATAAACACTGGAAAAAAAGCATTTAAACTGTTACTTACATACATGTGTCAGCTTGGAATATAATTTTCTAGCTCTAGGATAGAGTTACCTAAATAATAATATGAATAATCATTGTTTAATTTCGGATTGAACATTATTAACACTAAACACAGTATGGTAATTGATCGATACAGTCTTTATTGACTGTTTACTAGATATTTAAAACAGGGTCAAGAATGGGAAATGAATCAGTACTCACCAATCGGTGAAGTTAATCGGTTATTCTACGGTTCTTCAGAGATCAATAACTCTCCTCCGTGCACTCAGCGCGCCTCCCGCGGTCTCCCTCTCTGATCCCGGCGCTTTTGCTGGTGTCTGTGACGTCACAGCGCTCTTTCTAACAGAGCAGAGCGCGTCTCCGCAGGAGGAGACTCCTGTCTGGAGCCTGGGGGGCTTTTCTTACAGATATAACATCTCCCAAAAAAAAAAATTCATACCGGGCTGTGAAGAGAAGCGAATCATAACAGTTGGAGAAGGAGAGCGGCAAACCAAGAAATGCAATTAATTAAACAGGGAAAAAAAATTTGTTTACTTCGCAGATTAAAGTGTTACAAAGCGTACCCGTGTGGAGGAGTAGAGAACGAGCACGAGTCCCTGAAATAAGCGCTTTTAACGGTTTTACACGAATCTTCAGAGTATTGAAGCCAGGAGGATCAGATTCCTGATCCAAGAGGTTAAAATGTGTATCCTGGTTTTATTTCCACCCAGTTCTCAGTTCCATAGGTAGTCTGATGATTTAAATGAACTGTATAACTGTTACAAGACTTCATCTAATTGTAAATTCATAAGACTGTCTGTGAGACACTTGTGAGAGCAGCTGAATCCCAGGGCTGGTGTGGATCACACACAGACAGGTCTTCTGTGTGATCTGAGTCCCACTGCTCAGAGCTACAGACTGGTCAACTGGTCACTATAGTAGTCACAACCATTGGACCATCAGCTACTAATAATCAATATGATGATCAGAGTGTCAATACTGGTGTTTATAAAATAAATACTAAGATCATTCCACACTCACTTGCATTATAAAACACTTAGAAACATGTTTGGAGGCTGACATACAGTAAAGAAAGTAATACAGAAGGGCTGGAGGTCCTGGAAAGGGTTAATAGAAGCTTCTTGCTTCTGACCTGGAACAGAGCCAACAGCTGCCAGATCAGTGACCCCTGAGCCCAGTTCACAGAATGGAGAATTGGGAGCTCTACTGTGTTTCTAAGAGGCTGGGAGGAAGGAGAAAAGGGGGAGATGTGACCTGAGTTCAGGCTGTTCTGTCTGATATTATTCATGTAGCAGCACTGATTGTCTGAATGTCCTCTGGATCTGGACTGTCAGGACAAAGAACAGTATGGAGTTGAGCTTAGATAGATAGACAATACTTTATTAAACCCCGTAGGGAAATTGATGTGTTACAGCAGTCCAGCCCAAGACAAGCAAAACAGACATCAGAATAGTTATAAAACAAAAGACAACAAAATAAATAAAAATAAATAAATAAGTACATACAGTAGGTGTGTGCAAAATGTGCTGATCATAGTCACTGTAAAAACAATAAAATATGTGCAAAATGTGCATAGGTTTATACAGACTGATTGTCCAAAAAGTACAATGGAGTAAACATGCTGTCCATAGAGGAGCAAATGAAGGGCTAACAGTCCTAGCCTAGGGCAGCGTTATACACCCTGACCGCCGCCGGGAGGAAAGACCTGCGGAAACGTTCCCTTGAACACCGTAGCTGGAGCAGCCTGTTGCTAAAAGTGCTCCGCTGCCCAGTATAAGTCCCATGAAGCGGATGAGAGGTGTTGTTCATGATGGCTGTGAGCTTGGTCAGCATTCTCCTCTCAGCCACCACCTCCAGGGGGTCAAGGCTCATTCCCAACACAGTGCCAGCCTTCTTTATAAGTTTATTGAGCCTATTTGCATCTTTTGTCATGATGCTGCTGCCCCAGCACACAACAGCGTAGAAGATGGCCGCCGCCACCACTGATTCATAAAAAATGTGTAGCAGTGTTCCACACACACCAAAGGACCTGAGTCTCCTAAGAAAATAGAGTTGGCTCTGACCTTTCTTGTACAGGGCGTCAGTGTTACCAGACCACTCCAGCTTATCATCCAGGTGTACCCCTAAGTACTTGTAGGAATGTACGCCCTCTATGTCCTCACCTTGGATGGAAACAGGGTTCAGCGGAGACTTATTCCTTTGAAAGTTGAAGATCATTTCTTTGGTCTTGCTGGTGTTAAGCTGGAGATGGTTAAGATGACACCACTCCAGAAAATTGGTAATCAAATTTTGCTTCTGTCTGAGTGTGAGTCTGAGCTGTGAATCTGACTGAGAAGAGAATAATGATTTGTTATTCTGCCTCTGAGGATTTTTCTTCTTTGCCAAGTGGTGTTACATCCCCTTCAGATACTCTGCACAGACTGCCAGAGAGAGATGGACAGATAAGAGCACACGCAGCGAGAGAGATATACTTCTTCATTAACTTTGAAGCAAGTGTTCATTTCTTTTCTGGAACAAGTTGTTTCTGAATTTTTTAAGAAAGTCATACAACTTCTGAAAGATAAAATACAAATCTTGCTTATCCGGACAGAAGAAATATTGCAAAAAAAAAAACAACAAATGCCAGTGATTTTTTCTCCTTTTAAAGAAAAGTGGAGAAAAACAACAGCAGTTCATCTCCGTCGGCTTGATTTAGCTTAATACAAGTATTCACTTCTTTTTTTCTGAAAATTACAGCCTGCGAAAGATTAAATACAGTTCTTGGTTATTCTTCGTCAGTGCAGAAGAAATACTGCGGGCTGGCAGGAAAATGCCAGTATTTTATTTCCTTTAACTACAAACATGTGAATGGTGAAAAGCAACGGGGGTGTCTCTCTGTGCAGCTGTTAAACAAAGAGCTGGTGATTCAAGCCCACTCAGGGATGCGCTTCAGATTGTTCTGATGTAAACATAATCTCCGTTAACAATTAATGGGATTTCTTCGCAACACGTTAACCCTCTTGAACTTTGCAGGAAATGTGTGTGTTTTACTCGTGTGGAACTACAACAAGTAAAAAATTAAGTACCTAAGTCAATGTCCAAGAAAACCATTTTCACGTGAGGAATTGTAGCTTTAACTGGCTGTCGGGAGAATTCATTTATACTACGCAAAAATATTTTGTATTTAAAATTAGATCACAGATTTGTTGGAGAACTTAACAATCCGGGTTATGTGCCCAGTACGCTTCCGCTGCGCCACTCTGCTGATTCAACACAACTGCTCTTCCTTTGCTTTCTAAAAGTGCGCCCGAGATTAAATGTCAACGGTAAACGCGGACGTCACTTTGAGCACTTGGTCTTTTGTAGTACAAATCTTCGCACGCTGCTCCAGTGTCTTCAGGATCGTTGAGAACCAAAGCTTCCGCTTTCCGAGGCTACTGATTCTTTCGTCGTTAATTCCCAAATCTTCAATGAGAATCAGTGAAACGAAAACCAAAAACATGCACACACTCGCGTCCTAGCGTGAAAGAAAAATGATGGAAGCATTTGAGAAATAGCAAGTGATTGCTACCTCCACACAGTTTATAAGGCTGAAAATGATGCAGGAAGGACAGCAAAGTTCTAAAAGCAGCGGTTGAAAAGCATCTACATAAGATGACAATTTCTCATAAGTAAAATCTTCAGCTTTAAAAGATTGTCATCCATATTTTTTTGTTTTACTCTTTTTCACATAACACGCTTTCGATTAATAAACTGTCTTGTAATGAAGGCTGCATTAGAAAATGCGTATCTAGCTTTGTTCAATTAAATTAAGAGATTGATTTAGGAACATAAACATATTACCGTATACAAACTGTACTGTATACAGTATGTATATGTATATTTAATGTCTTAACTGTGCCCGTTTAAGTATTGAATATTTATATGGAATTTTACCACTGAAGGGAAATCTTAGTGCCTGAGCATAAAAAGAATAGGAGCATACTGCAACGCGTGTGAAGGCCATAAACGATATTAATTTTGGAACATAAACATACAGTATATGGCTGGTCTCGGTACTTTAAAGAAAACATACACTAAACATGGTTTCATTATGACCAGAATCGGTCTTGAGATATTTTTAACTTGATTTACAGTATTTGAGAGGTATGTCTTGACACCGATACTACGTAAGTACTGCTCACGTACTGTATATGTTTCTAGGTTTATATTATGCATTTCATACGGTCAAATTACTTTTGAGCAACTGATAAGAAGCGCGAAACGGTATGCCCAGGACGTTTTAGTTTCGTTTTGTGCGGGGACTGCTTTAACTATATCGCCGTGGATTGATTAGAGATATCAAGTACATACAAGTCAATTTTCAAATGTTGTAGTTTGTCTTGTAAAAATGTTACGAGAACATCATCTGTCAACAATTACACAGGTTCTGTTTCCATATTGCGGATTTTGGTTACGTAATATTATTTTCTAATTTAACGTTGTGAATATATGATTTGGGCAAACAGAGCCGCAAAGAAGTACATTATGGGTTGTTGTTTTTTTTTGCAGTTTTATCTAGAACAAGCGATGCTTAAACCTTTGTCTGATTCTTGTGAAACTATCCACACGACAGTTACCCACAGTAGGAGTTGACTTCAGCGATGTCACTGATGGGATGTTTCTAAAAATCCATCCTCTGTAAAACGTCTTCTCTAGTTGTCCTGCATATGTATTCGCTAATGAAGCTGTGTGTTCTGAGCCTGGATCTCTACATTTCTGTATGAACCAGCTTAGAGGGCTAAAGACAGCTTGTGTTTAAATTGAGTGTAAGGTAATTTATGCTTCTAAAGTCATGGTCAGCATTTATTATTGTACTGCGCTGTAAACTTGTTCTGTGCCTAGTCACATTATTTTATAGCTTTTTTAGAGTGTTATCAAATCTGGTGGCGCTGTGTGTTAGTTTCCTGACTCCCATGTCACATGGTCTGTGATTGAATCCCATGGAACTACTGTACAGTATGACTATTTTTTAACAAACATTTCTTTGAAAAAATGAAACGTTTCCCTTGGTCAGAGATTAAATAAAACCTCACTCGCACCAAACAAATTTATATTTCTAAATATCACAACATGATCGAATTTAAGTCTTTTTAATAACAATGAATAGTCACCTATGCGTTACAAAATAAACATTTATATTGATTTGAATCGCGTTTTGATTTAAATCGTAAACGCGTGTTTAAATATATGTGTTTAAAGGCGATATACTGTATAAAAGCGCTGATTCTTATGGAATGTGTTCCGCCGGGGATTCAAAAAATTTATTTTTTTTAATCGCGTATCTAAGGAAAATTGCAGTATAACTTTGTTCATGCACAAACAGTGGCATGTTACATTATAATTTGGGTGTCTCCTCTTGCCAGAAAGCTCTAAATTGCATTAAACTGCGACACTGATCATTCATCTCTAAATAAACTTTATTTTATATAGCGTTTAAGGCGAATAGGTAATTAGATTGCTCATAAACCTAATCGCTTTTTCTACATAAACACAGCGTGATTGCTCTCTGAAAATGCTTTTCCTTTATATTTAGGCTCAGATTTCAACTATAGATCGCATTATTATAAACTTTCTTGGAAAAATGTATTTTATGTAAACCATGTTTGCTATTAATTCATTTAGGGCTAAAATACGTTCATTGTCTTCCAATCGAGTCGAGTTGACATTAGAAGCTTGCCACTCCCGGACTGTTACACCAACGCATTAGCATGTTAAAGCGACTTAATTGAGGTGCCCAGCTACCAGTTAACACTGTACTTCCTACTTTAAAAATACCTGTGAAACCGGTTTAATTCGTCACAGCCAGCACTCCTGCAGAGAGGGGGTTGTACTCGTAAAGTAGAAGCAGGCGAGATTTCCAGCGAAAGACACCCCCCCCCCCCCTCAAAAACCCAGTAAGCAGTAAGGCTTTATGTTGAAAATTGAGGTGGATTTTGTTTATGATAAAGAGGATAAACTGGGACGGGAGGAGGGTTTGGTTTTGCATAAGGGGCGGGATTATGATAATTGGAGGAATTTGCGAGAGTATAATGGTTTGATATATTTGATTTTGTATTGTGGTCGTTATCTATGTTTTTGGTTGGTATTATGTTTATATGGTTGTTTTTGTTTGTTGGTTGTTATTATGGTTATTAATAATACGATCTATAGTTGAAATCTGAGCCTAAATAAAAAGAAAAAGCAAGTGATTAGGTTTATGAGCAATCTAATTACTTATTTGTTTAAAACGCTATATAAAATAAAGTTTATTATTAATTTGCTGGACAGAGCGGTGAACATTATTATGCATAAGACAAAGATAACGATCCTGATCAGTTTAGAAATCTGTGTACGCTGTAAGGTTTTTACTTCTTAAACTTTTAAAATACATGTTTCGAATAGAAAGAAATCCTCTTCCTGGTACAGTCGCATGAAGAGAGAGGCGAAACAGCCCTACACAGCCCTGTCGCAGTACACGAATATAATCATATCGTTATTAAATTCTTTAGATACGCGATTCCATATTATATTAGCAGGAAAGTTTAAACTACCACTTTTTCACACGCTATTTCACATGTTAGTTAAATTTAATTTATTTATATATTATATATTTATATCTCTGACCAAGGGAAACGTCTCATTTTTTCAAAGAAATGTTTGTTCACAACGGCGACTGTCAGAAGATAGGACACAGCGGCTCAGGCACCCGCTGAATGGAAAAGGGGCACTTTAATGTTCTGTATGGCTAATACTAAAGCCAATACTAACATTCAATACTTTAATATCCTTTTCTGTATGTTTAACAATAGTGAGTACTGGCCTAATTCGTCCCTGCTCCCGTTGTTAGGTGTTAATGTGTTGTTAAGTGTGAATTTGTACCTGTTTCCCTGAGGTCTGGCTTTTTTTCTGGAAAACCATAACTGGTCTTGTCCAGATTGACTGTCGGCGCCCAGGTCTGACAGTGCTGCTCCAGCAGTGCCAGGTTCTGGCGCAGCCTCTGTTCTGTGGGCGACAGCGGGACCAGGTCGTCTGCACAGAGCAGGAACTCGATTTCCATAATTAATGCAGATCAGTAAATCAAGGGACAAAACAATTATTGCGCCCGGGTCCTCAATGGGCTTTGACGTGCTAATGCGTTGGTTTAACAGTCCGGGTGTGGCAAGCCTCTAATGTCTTCCGACTTTGAAAACCAAGTAATAACTTAACTATATGTGCAAACGTTTCATATGTTGCTGTTGTGGATGCCTGTGGAGTGTATCTTATTTGCCGCGCGCCCTCCCCCCCTCTTTCCCTCAATTCAATTCAATTCAAGGTGTTTTATTAGCATGGCAGATGGGTTCAATCAGTGTTGGGTATTTACTTTGCTTTGAGATTCCACTTTTAAAGGTGATATATAAATTTTTGACTAAAATAAATTGATATCTTTGTCTTCTAAGCTCTCTGTGTACAGTGGAGCCTCCTGTCCAGCCAGCACATGTCCACAGACATTCACAACAGCGACATATCATAAAACGTTTGCACATATAGTGTGCAAAAATGCACTTTATTTACTAAAAATAAGACAGAGATACTGTATCAATTTATGTTGCATTAGCCTGATTATGATTAAAAAAACACATACAGTGGTGTGAAAAAGTGTTTGCCCCCTTCCTGATTTCTTATTTTTTTGCATGTTTGTCACACTGATATGTTTCAGATCATCAAACAAATTGAAATATTAGACAAAGATAACACAAGTAAACACAAAATGCAGTTTTTAAATGAAGGTTTTTATTATTAAGGGAAAAAAAAATCCAAACCTACATGGCCCTGTGTGAAAAAGTGATTGCCCCCCCTGTTAAAACATAAATCAACTGTGGTTTATCACATATTTGGAAAGCTGAGTTCAATTTCTCTAGCCACACCCAGGCCTGATTACTGCCACACCTGTTCTCAATCAAGAAATCACTTAAATAGAACCTGCCTGACAAAGTGAAGTAGACCAAAAGATCCTCAAAAGCTAGACATCATGCTGCGATCCAAAGAAATTCAGGAACAAATGAGAAACAGAGTAATTGAGATTTATCAGTCTGGAAAAGGTTATAAAGCCATTTCTAAAGCTTTGGTACTCCAGCGAACCGCAGTGAGAGCCATTATCCACAAATGGCGAAAACATGGAACAGTGGTGAACCTTCCCAGGAGTGGCCGGCCGACCAAAATTACCCCAAGAGCGCAGCAACGACTCATCCAAGAGGTCAGAAAAAGCCCCACAACAACATTCAAAGAACTGCAGGCTTCACTTGCCTCAGTTAAGGTCAGTGTTCATGACTTCACCATAAGAAAGAGACTGCGCAAAAATGGCCTGCATGGCAGAGTTCCAAGACGAAAACCACTGCTGAGCAAAAAGAACATAAAGGCTCGTCTCAGTTTTGCCAGAAAACATCTTGATGATCCCCAAGACTTTTGGGAAAATACTCTGTGGACTGACGAGACAAAAGTTGAACTTTTTGGAAGGTGTGTGTCCCATTACATCTGGCGTAAAAGTAACACAGCATTTCAGAAAAGGAACATCATACCAACAGTAAAATATGGTGGTGGTAGTGTGATGGTCTGGGGCTGTTTTGCTGCTTCAGGACCTGGAAGACTTGCTGTGGTAAATGGAACCATGAATTCTGCTGTCTACCAAAAAATCCTGAAGGAGAATGTCCGGCAATCTGTTCATGACCTCAAGCTGAAGCGCACTTGGGTTCTGCAGCAGGACAATGATCCAAAACACACCAGCAAGTCCACCTCTGAATGGCTTAAGAAAAACAAAATGAAGACTTTGGAGTGGCCTAGTCAAAGTCCTGACCTGAATCCAATTGAGATGTTGTGGCCTGACCTTCAAAAAAGCGGTTAAGGCTCGAAAACCCTCCAATGTGGCTGAATTACAACAATTCTGCAAAGATGAGTGGGCCAAAATTCCTCCACAGTGCTGTAAAAGACTCATTGCCAGTTATCGCAAACGCTTGATTGCTGTTGTTGCTGCTAAGGGTGGCCCAACCAGTTATTAGGTTTAGGGGGCAATCACTTTTTCACACAGGGCCATGTAGGTTTGCATTTTTTTTCCCTTAATAATAAAAACCTTAATTTAAAAACTGCATTTTCTGTTTACTTGTGTTATCCTTGTCTAATATTTCAATTTGTTTGATGATCTGAAACATTTCAGTGTGACAAACATGCAAAAAAATAAGAGATCAGGAAGGGGGCAAACACTTTTTGACACCACTGTATAATTAAACACGCGTTTGCGATTTAAATCAAAACACAATTTAAATCAATAAAAATATTTATATTGTATCGCATACTGTCCAGCCTCCATTTCTCTATAAAAATGTACTCTATTACACACACACACAATAGAAGCAGGAAGCAGAAGCAGGGACCGTTGTCAGAAGGGAAGAAGGTGACTATTCATTGTTATCAAAAATGACTTAGAATCGATCATGTTGCGATATTTTGAAATATAAAAGTCAATTGATTTTCCATAATATCGCTATTCTATTTTTTCGAAGAAATGTTTGTTAAAAGAAAAGTCCAGCACCAGCTGGATTTGAACACACAACCTGCAAGTTGTTAATCAAGCACGTAGACCAGTAGGCTACAAGACAACTCGCATGAACAGGGAGGCGAAACAGCCCTACACAGCCCTGTCGCAGTACACGAATATAATCATATCGTTATTAAATTCTTTAGATACGCGATTCCATATTATATTAGCAGAAAAGCTTAAAACTACCACTTTTTCACACGCTATTTCACATGCTAGTTAAATACTTCGATGCTTGAAATGTTTAGGGAGAAATGGAATACTGGTGTGTATTTTTCCTTTAAAGTACCGATTCCTGGAATCTGACTGGCTGACACCCTTCTGAAGTGGTTCCATAAAATCTGGTATACGGAAAAGAAAGCATTGATAAAAAAAGCCTGAATTCTCATGTATCTCATACAAGTATCTTTTAATACAGTCTTTGCTGTGCTCTTGAGGATCCTTGTGATATTTTGAGCTCTAGATGAATGATAAGTGTCGCATTTTAAATCATTTTCATAGTTAGAAATTATGAAACGCCCTGTTAAAAGCAGGGGAGTTTTTATGCCCATTGAAGTAAAACAAAATGCCTGACAAAGTATGGCTTGGATAGATTCCAAGTGCTTGTACAAATGTGCTAAAGAAATTATACTTTGAGTATACAGCTTGTCCAAAGTCATTCATTATTAATACTATTAGTAATATCTTCGGTAAAGGCTTTGATGCATAAATATTTCTGATAAAGGTAGGTTGTGTACTTTTGTCCAGCTGAGCAATCTTGCTTTCATAAAATATATACGCGATTCAATATTATATTCCCTTTTAATCAAATTCTAAAAGTATGCCTGTTGACACCGGTATCTCTTTAGTTAAAGACTTCGATGCTTAAAATGTTTAGGGAGAAATGGAATACTGGTGTGTATTTTTTCTTTAAAGTACCAAGACCAGCCATATACTGTATGTTTATGTTCCAAAATTAATATCGTTTATGGCCTTCACACGCGTTACAGTATGCTCCTATTCTTTTTATGCTCAGCTACTAAGATTTCCTTTCAGTGGTAAAATTCAATATCTACAACGGGCACAGCAAAGACGTTTACTGTAAGTCTTTCTACGACAGACCAACGGACCACGAGTGCCCCTGTCGGTCAACCAATCACGTACTGCGGTGCCTCGCGTCATCTTGCGTCACAATGCGTGACGCCACCTGCAGTACGTGTCTGTAACGCGCACTTTGAATGGCTGCATCTGTACATAAGTTGGTGTGTTAAAAGCACCAGTAGTTCACAAAAGTGAGAAATGCTTTGCTGGAGAAGCACCACGTTGCCTTTTGTTGCCTAAACGGATCGCGGAAATCAAATATTCGGATCAATTCAGAGTGTGCTTTACAGCCTTTGTGTATTATTTTTAATTGTTTTTAAAAAAGTGTGTGCTGTGTACTACGTTTAGGACTAGTTAGTGTGGTAGAACATGGAAATCATCTCCAGCTCTGAGCTCAACTGCAACAAGAAGTCGTGCTGAACAAGTCAGAGCCCAGCTGTACGTGTGCTCAGTGTGGTGCTCAGGACTCAGGGGTATTGTTGTGGTTCTAATTTGCATGAACTGCAGGGGCTCTGAATCCGAACATTTCAATTTATCTGTTCAGTAAGTTAAAATGCAGGACACGTTAAAATAGGATTATTACTTTGTCTCTGTCCCGTTTGTATATAACTGAATGTCCCTTACATTTTTAAGGACACATACCTACTAATGCGATACTCATTGCAAATAGTCCCAAAACAAGCACGTCTGGCAGCTGTGGGGTTGAAGGTGAACATGTATCGTATTCTAATGGCTTCTATTTCCACTGATGAATGAGACAGATTCACAAGGAGATCCTTCACACAATTAAGCAAACACATTGCCTTTTCTGTCTGATGTAGAGGCTACATTTGTGTCAGCAGTACTATACAGGTAAGTCGAATACACTTTCAGGGGCTGCATCTGTAGCGCTTCATCTAAGAGGATTGTTAGAGCACAGTTACATTCACCCACCCAACTTATTCTTTGATCATCTAAGAGGATTTTTTTACTTTCGCACATGGTTACATTCGCCCACACAACATATACTCTCTGAATGTCCAATGGCTCAATAACCCCGTTTTCCCCTGGGAACCACCAGTGTACAGTCCCATCCCATTCAAAAATATAACAGATATACTCAATTGATATATTCAATTAACAAATATAAAAAGATATTATGAACAAGAGAACTCTTGTTCATATAGATCCAGGTTTACACAATTAATTTCATTCGTACTCGAAGTGCCTGAAGTCTTGCTCTGCTGTTTTAAAAATACCTCCAAAGCATTTAGTTGTGTTAACTATCAAATTATTCGAACTAATTTAACGTCATATTCAGAAAATTCAGAGGAAGTCTTCAGACTTGTCATGGCTGTTGAAGAAGCCACCGGTTGAATCTCACCCGGGATTTCTTGAGAGATTGTTCAGCGAGCGAGTCCTTCTTCTGCACTCCGCACCGAGCTGAAAGCTGCATCGTATAAAATATCCATGGTACAACTCGAGAAAAAACTGAAGGACTAAACAACGACTTTTGATGATTACAAGAGATTCAAGCAACACAACCGTCCACACACGGGCTTGGATCCTGAACGCTTAAGTTAAAAGACAAAACGAAGGATACGAATTGTAAACTCTCTTCACGTCTTACAGTTTATGAAATAAAACAATTTCTTAATAATTTCTTACTGCTGATAGACGATTTATTGCATTTGAACAAAATCACAATTACAAACATTTTGGGTTAAACTGTTATTCACATACTCTAACGGAGAGAAATGTTAGTGTCTTCAGGTGTGTGAGCCCATTTAAAAAAAAATAAAAAATAAAAGTTATATGAATTTAATTGTTCTACTTTTTAGGCTTGCATAGCATTATGAATGTTTCGGTTAAATCTTTTTTTCTGTAGTAATTTTAGTTGATATTAATATTAGTCATGATTTACAATTTTTGGACATGGTTCATCTTAAAAAAATTTGTAATTAGTTTCAGTTTTGGAAAATTGCACCCAGAAGCTACCAAAACTGGTAATGTTCATATAATGTGTAATGCAATAGCAGCATTTTGGGTGGGAAAACAAAAAGTATTTCTTGGTATGAATCCCAACACTTCATAAGCAGCGTTCGAGGACTTCTCACTTCAAATAAAGCTGTCAATACATCATAGATTTTTACTCAATCAATATCAGCAGTGTTATCACTACCGAACGCTAAATATAGATCCTGGCAATACTTCTTGAGATCTTCGTAAGAAAATCCAAAATACTACAGAAGCAATCAAATGTATACGTTTCTTTTGGATCGAGAAGAGGATAATTATGAGACTCAAAACATGCCTGTCTTTTCTTTTTTCGAGGACAAATGGATTATTGAGGTGTAAAGATGGGTTCAAAACCAAAATCATCTGCTGTTTCTTTAATAGTTTCTTCAAATCCTTCAACTGATCATCGATATCAAGGAAAAATATTATACAAATTGTTGTTTTCTGTTAATTGTCAATTTTATTGTAATTATATCTTCGTTTACAGATGTCTTGCATGTAGTCCACAGCTAAAATGTTTTAAAAAGTACGACAAAAGTACAATATGCTTAACAACATTTATGGTTATATCTATATTAAAATGAAGGTAAATAAACCAAGATATTAAAATACAATTTTACAGTCCTAACCTAATAATGCTTGTGAAGTTTTCCAATAAATCCGAACTATAATTTTGAAATATTATTTCTGAGAAAGCAAAGAGTGTTCAAAGATCAAATTCAATGAGTGAAAATACAAAAGTAGTTCACTATACTGAGTTTCTTCCCTGAAATGATTTGCTTGCGAAGCACTAAGCAGCTTTGAAGGGATCGCGGGAATCAAATATACAGATGGGTTCAGAATGTGCTTTCCAGCTTTTGTGTAACATTTTCCTTTGATAGGGCAGAGTTGTCTTCACAATCTGGGTTACATAAAAAGGAGTGATGTCAGTACAAAACAGCTTTCCTTCTTGGGGATCAACGGTTGTGTTCCATATTTCTAACTATTTTGGTTTCAAGATCTCAATTTAGTGTGAAACATAAAAGCCAAGTGGATAAATCTGTTACACATCATTTACAATGGCCTTACAGCTTAACACTTCTCGGTCTCAGTGAAAGTGATACACTCCGTAAAATTTTTACTACTGGAGTTTTTTACATTCTATACTGCGTTTTCTGAAGGGTACCCTGTGAAAATACGAGTTTTTACGAGAAGGGATGGACATATAAGGTCAGCAGGCTTAGGGAATTGGACTTTAAGGTGAAGACTGTGGGTTCAGCAGCAGCAGAAGAACCTGATCAGTATCAGTTGACTCGCATGTACTTTGAAAATTAACTTCGGGATTTAGAGTCAGACGTGCTACCGTTGCACCATGGGGTATTTAATTAAAAAAAATAGAAAAACAGTCAGTGTTCCTGGATCTGTTATCGAGAACAACACCTGCACAAGAGCTGCGCATGAAGAATGAAATGTGGTCTGGGAAGAAGATACTCTCTTCAGAAGAGCGGTGCTCCTCACAGGAGAGAATGAAATAAAAAAAATTTCGCGACGTTGATTTTTCTCTTTTGGGGGTTTAAAAGGGGGTGGGGGGGGGGAATTGGTATGACCTCGTGGCCCAGCGGTAGCAGGTCTAACTCCAAATCTGAAGGCTGCGCGTTCAAATCACGTCAGGGTCAGTTCTTTGTTTTTCAGGTTCTGCTGGTGCTGAACCCGGAATTCTCACTATGCAGTTGAGTTCTGTCTGTACATCACATAGATAATCTAAATGAAAGAGCGAATACCCTTGAACACAAGATAAAAGGCACAGTTGACATCTGCGAAACATCACGTCCGACTTGAGAGACAGCTACATCAGAGAATGAAACCCTGGAAGTTTCAGATCACTTTTTATTACAGGTTTAAACAAACCTGAAAGTTAGGGAGTTTCAGGATACTTTTGTTTTATTAAAAAGTGTCTGATCCCTATAAATGTCACTTGAAAAAAAAAACGCTATTGGACATGAGCTGGAAAGGAAACAGACCCAGCGTTTGCTTTCAGGTGCACTTCATTACATAATAGACATCTATTGCTGAGGAGCTTGAATAACATTTACACGAGCCAGGTAGAAGTCAAACTTACAATCTTATGATCCGAAATCAGACGCGTTATTTATTAAACCTCTTGTACATCATATAACCTGAATTGCACCGTTGTGAGCTCAGCGCTTCTACTAATAATACACCATCACGTCTAAAATTTAAAGTGAGAAACGTGTTTTCTAAAATTTTATGAGTTTTAAAATATAATCTCTTTAAATCAGACAAAGAGTTTATGTGTTGCATTGAAATTCCGATTGATTTAGAATTCAAAGAAAGACTGTTTCTTCCACAACTCATATCACATCCACCAGACTCTCCAACTTCTCCAGACCTTGTTGGGTGAGCATTTGCTCTGGTAAATTAGGTCACATATCATGTTAAATCATTTCTTCTCAACACAACATTTCCTGGTGCACGTTTTCTCTATGAAAAAAAAAACATTTTTCCCTTGCACGATTTCTAGTTTTGTTATCAAAGCGTACAGAAAGAAAAAAAAAGAAATAGTGTCGCAAAAGAACTCTGTCGCCCTTGGTAGATGTCAAAAGTATTGGACATGAAAAATGCCAGATAAAAGGCATTACTCTTCGTTTCTCAGTGTCGGGGCTGCTATGTAAAAGAGGCAATTTGTGCTGAGAGAAGGCTCAGCGCTTACTGAAGGCAGATGTCTCAGAGCGGTCTGTCCAAGTGGCTGTAAAAGGACAGCAGCAAGAATACGTAAAACAGGTGTAAAAGAAATATAAAACAATTTTAAAAATAAATACTAAATGGGTTTAAAATTCAGGAATGTGATTGGTCAGATGCTTACGATGAGTGTTGTTGGTGTTTCTTGTGACTTAGCGAATTGAAAAAAATATTCAATTTAAAAACGGCAAGAGCTCGTAAGGAAAAAAAAAATAGTTTGTAAGTATCTTTGTTGTAACTGCTGCGCCAGAACTATTCAGATGAATCAGAAAAGTACCTGAACTTGACTGGTTTATATTCAGTAATGTGCATTGGGAACGAAAGGAAGACTTACATGGATTTTATTAGGTTTTAGGAATCAGAAAAGTTATTTTTACACGTTATTGCCTACGAGCAGAACTAACTTCCTGCTTTCAACGCTTTTTTTGTTTCTGCTTGTAACCTCGAACAGAAAAACCCAGTACTGACTCACAAAAACGCCGAGGAGTTTCGGTGTTTCTGGGATTTAAGAGGGATGTATGAAGACAGTAAAGGGGAGTTTTTTTTCCCCGCTGTAGAGTATGTAGGCGGTGTGACGAGTCAGGAGGGAAGAGACGCGCATTCCGCACGGGGAGCGCAGAGCAATGAGCCGCACCTGTTGCGCGCCGAGTCTTGTCCTATATAACCGCTGAGCCCGGACACAGAGAGTCTCCTGCCAGTGTTGGAGAATTATAGGGTTAAAGCCCAGAAGTTGAGAGTAGAGTTTTTGTACGAGTATAAGATTAAGGGAATAGGGTTTGGTTGTTGTTTGTTTTTGACACATTTGTAACGGCCATGGCGGCCTGTAGGGTCGGCATGCGCCGTTACTTTTGCGCGCGTTTGGTGTACAAGTGTGGTGAGGGCTCGGCTCACTCGGGTGATATTTCACGGTTAGACTTTTCAAGGAAGGTGTTACAGAAAGAGTTAAAGGTTAAGGCATTAGATGTCAATTGCTTAATTACTTTGCCGAAGGGAATTGGTTTTGACATTAGTTTCAAATCGGCAAAGTTATTGGAAGAATTTTGGAGAAGAATAGAAGAGAAAAAAGATGTGGGCCTGATTTGAATGGCAGACGCTGACAGATCTTTCTAATAGGACTGTGATTGTTTGCATGTTTAATGAGATGGTGATGAAGGAAGATATTGTGACATGGTTGTCTAAGTATTGTTTAGTGAAAGGTGAGCCTCAAAGTCTTGGATGATGATGGGATCTGGAACTGTGCATGGAGAGTACCTATTTCGTTGCATGAAGACAAAAATGGTTATGGTGGATTTAAACACATTCCTTCTTTGATTGGATTAGGTGAACATAGAGGCCTTGTGTTCTACCAAGGGCAGCCAAAACTGTGCAGGAGGTGTGGGGAGCTGGGTCACTTTGTGGATGCCTGTACAAAGGTGGTGTGTGGTAAGTGCAAGGAAATTGGACATGCATATACTGAATGTACAAGCGTGAGGAAATGCAATCTCTGTGAGTGTGAAGGTCATGTGTTTAAAGACTGTCCAAATTCCTTTGCAAATAGAACAAAACTGGGAAGACCGATGCAAAAACAGGAAGAGTTTGAAGAGGCATTTAGGGCTGGAGCAGTGGTTCTGGATCAGGAACTGGATGTGGTTGACGTTGAAGAAAGTAGTGGAAAAGAGAGCGAGGGTTCAGAATGGAGTGAAGGAGATGAGGCTCAGGTAGAAGAGAATGATAATGATGTGGAAAGTGAGGTGGACTCTGAATTGAGTGGTAGCATCTCTCCTGATCGTCTGCCACCCGTGGAGACTGAAAGCGCTCAAATGGAATGTATAGAACAGAGGGTGCAGTCTAAAAGGTCTGCTGAGACATCTGATTTAGAAAGTGATCTAACTCCGAGTGGGAAAAGTGAGGGAAGATCATTTTCAGAGTCCTCAGATGGCAGGTTCTCCCATGGGATTAGTTCTCTCCAATCCTACTGATCCAGCTTTAGAACTAGAGACTCAAGGAGGGCAGGTGGAGAACCATCCTATTGATGGCGGGGGTGGTGGAGGAGGAGGCAAGGAGAGCAAATGGAAAAAGAAAAAGGCCTGTATAGTAGGTGTCACAGACTGAACGATTCTAGCCAGAGTTTTTAGTCTTCCCTGGTCTAACTTTAAGTATGGCTCTGAACATTGTGTCCATAAATGTGAGAAGCATTCACTCCAAGTTAAGGGCAAGGACTATACTATCACTTGTGAGTAAGGTAAATGCTGATATTATGTTGTTACAGGAGTGTGGATTACTTTTAAAAACAGCTATAAGGATATGGAAGAACTGTGGACATTGGGCCCATCAATTTGGAGTGGGTCCAATGAGAATAAATCTGATGGTATAGCTGTTTTAATTAAAAATAAGATGGCAGAGGTACATCAGTACCTTGTAGTGAAACCAGGGAGAGCACTGGTGGTGTATCTGGGTTTCATGAATGTCAAATTTAAAATTTTAAATGTGTATTGTCCGAGTTGCCCACACGACAGATATGTCCTAATTCAGGAATTGAGAGAATATTTATTGGGATGGGAACCACTGGTTTTAGCTGGGGATTTTAATTGCCTTTTAGAAAGAGAAGGCAGAATGAGGGGTGAGAAACAGGTCCAATTTGATAAATCATCAATATTATTGCAAACGGTATGTAAAGATTTTAAACTGAAAGATGCCCTCAAACTTCATAGTCAGGGGAGGGCAGGTTTCACATGGCACAAGTCTAATGGGACCCAAGCCTCACGCATAGATTTTGTTTTGATACGTGATTTTACTTGCACAACTGCAGGCTTAACCCCTGTTTTTTTCTCTGACCATTGTTTACTGTCATGTACACTTGCTATTCCAACGGTTGTTACTGTGGGGAAGGGTGTGTGGAAGCTGAATATTTCACTTCTGGAGGATGAGGAAGTGAGGAGCAGGTTCAGGGAAAGATATAAGGAATGGCAGTCTTTGTACGACCTGTTTGGCACAAGAGCACAGTGGTGGGAGGAGGTGAAGGAGCGTACAAAAGCATTCTTCATAGAGATGGGGAGGAGAAAACAGGCTAGGATACGAAGGGTTGAAAACGGATTACAAAAGAGATTGCAGAGGTATGTTAAGTTATTAGAAGAGGGGTGGGACTTCAGTGAGGAAATTAAAGAATGAGCTTTTAAATCTCTCTAGAGAAAAGATGAAAAAAATCATGTTTCAAAGCAAAGTGAAAGAGCTTGAAGAAGGTGAAAAATGTACAAGATTCTTTTTCAAGAAAAGGGTCGTAGGGAGGGGACTAATGTCTACATTGAAGGGACGAGAGGGGGTTTTGAAAACTAGTATGGAAGACATGTTGACTGTAGCTGAGGATTTCTATGGGGAGTTGTTTGGAAAGAAACAAGTGTCTAAGGATTTGTTAGAAAAATTTGTGCAAGTCATTCCAAAAAGTGTAAAAGACGATACTGTGTTATCAAAAGGCCTTTCTGTTGAAGAGTTAATGGAAAGTTTGAAGACCTTCAAAACGGGTAAGACTCCAGGGTTGGATGGTCTACCCATTGAGTTTTACAGGGCCTTTTGGGATATTTTAGCATTGGATCTTTTAACCATTTTTAAAGAATTTGAGTTTTTAGAAGAACTGCCGGACAGCTTTAAGACGGGAGTTGTGATCTTACTTTTCAAAAAGAATGATCGCACAGACCTGGCAAATTGGCGACCGATAACTTTATTGAATTGTGATCTTAAACTGCTCTCCAAGTGTTTAACGCTTCGACTAAAATCTGTCCTGGGGGGGAAGTCATTCATCCAGATCAAGCTTGTGGTGTGGCAGGGAGGAGGATCACGGACAGCCTGATACTGATTAGAGATACCATAGGTTATGTGAGAGAGAGGAATATTAGATTAGCTGTCCTAAACTTGGATTTTGAGAAAGCTTACGATTGTATCTCTTATGAGTATATGTTTAGAGTACTACAAAAAATAGGGCTTTCAACCAGGTTCCTCACTTGGGTAAGGTTATTATATAAGGGTATAGGAAGTAGAATAATGATTAATGGAAGCATGTCAAATGTGGTTAATGTGAATTGCGGTTAAGGGGCGTGAAAGTATTAAAGTGGGTCTGACTGAGCTCATTACTGACTTCCGTCACGTAATCTCTGTAAAGGTTTATGAGTTTACGAGTCTCCGTCAGTGGCTAAGTGAGTGGCTAAGTGAGTTGAAGGAAGAGCTCCCCCTTGTGGTGTATCAAGAATACACCTAACCAACCATTTTGTTTAAATACCAAAATGGAATTTGAACAAGAGCAAGTAGAGCACTGCTGGAGTTTATAAACTGTGGTAGGAGTAACTGGGAGAGGAAAGACGGCAGGTCAGGAGGGCTAGAGCTCTACAGGAGCACATCCCTTCCCCTCCCCCGTTTCACTCTCACACCAGGGTCTGTTATACCCCAGTGTGAAATCCAGCCTCCTGCAGTTTAGCTGATCTAGAAGACTGTTGATTGAGCTTTTAAGAACCCAGCTGAGCTACAGGGTCAGTCCTGAGAATAAGGGGTAAATATAGGAGCCACACCAGATTAGAGGGAGGGTCTTTAAACCCAAGCGATAACTTGTTTTACAACAGCAGACAATGTAAAGAAACACAATCCCCCCATCTCCTGGTTCTACTGGGAACCAGAGGGGCCTGAAGGTCATGAACACTAATATGGGTTATAGCCCCAGGGGGGAGCTGGAGGAAGTGAGATGAAAAGTGTCCAGTTTTGTTAAGGGCAGTAAAGCTCATTAGATCTGACTGACTAGTTAAAATGAATTGATCTGCTTTCTAGACAGAAGCCAGTGCTCTCTTCTCGATATCTGGGAGAGTCAGTCAGTGTCAACAGCTAAGCAGTACAAACACTCCCTCAATGTGTTCTATGATCTGTTTTGTCTCCTGTTACCGCATCTTCCAAAGATGACAGTCCAATCCAACCTGGAGTGTCTTGGACTGCTCTGTCTGTGTCTGTGTCAGTAGGAGGTCTCTTGTCCGGCCAGCATATAAGAGATGGTGACCACTAAATGCAGTAAAATTTAGCTTTTGTAGCTGATTACAGCATCTACAGTAGCAATGTTAAGGTTGCTTGGAACCCTTAGTGTGCCCACACTCATAGAGACTCATAGAGACACTGGCCAGTCAATACCAACCTCCAGTCAGCACAGACCCGACACCTCTTGTCTTGGAGAGAAGACCTGGGTGAGACAATAAAAAAGACAGCTCACAGGAGGCATCTGGACTAAACAAATGGCTGGGTGAGATCCCTAAAACAATTCACAAGGAATGACAGCCAAAGATTGAGAGAAAGTAGAATTGTTTAATGAGATGTGAAGACTCTTAGCTGATGGCCAACCTCCCATAAATGAACCAAGTGGGACCCCAACCACCAGTGCAGAAAAAACAATGGACATTGACCTAAGTTCATCTGAGGAGAGAAAATGCTTGTTTTAGGATATCAGGATTGGTTTTAATATATGCATGATGGGCTTCTGAGGACCAGCGGCCGAGTTGTTTGATAAGATACTCTGGGATGCCTTGTCAAGCAGCTGAGGAAGAGGCCCTGAAGCCAGAGAATTAATCAGGAAATCCAGCAGGTGTACATTGTGATGGAGAAACCAGCCACGGGTCCCTTCTCATTCACAAACAGAGGATCAGTAGGCAAAGCTCTGGTGTGAAGTTGCACATAATGGGATAGAGACTCATATGGGCTGATGTAAGAATGGATTTTGAAATAATATGTAAGGGTGCTAGACCCTAACTGATCAGTTTTGCTTTTCTTGAGATAGAAGGTTAACGTATTGGGAGATAAGTTATTGATCTTAGATAAACAAGGCTTGGAAGAAGGATCAAAGGATGCAGAAGTAGCAGTAAATTCAGAGCATCTCAGGAAGCTGAAGAATGCTAGCATGAGTAAAGATTCGAGTGTGCTGTCAACCCAGGGTGTGTGATAATCAGATCTGAGAACATAAATGCAGGATGCCAGGATGTCTTAGGTAAATGGTGTGCATTGATTTGGAAGGGGTTTCTCGGATCGTTGGAAGCATTTTAGAAAGAGAGTGATTTGAGGGTGAATAAGAGATGGACAAGTCATGCCAAAAAGGAGTTTGTGGAAGAACTGGATGGAGGTATG
Organism: Atractosteus spatula; assembly: GCF_055471065.1. NCBI lineage: Eukaryota > Metazoa > Chordata > Actinopteri > Semionotiformes > Lepisosteidae > Atractosteus > Atractosteus spatula. Next base: position 66,247 of record NW_028296691.1, on the reverse strand, counting down.
CCTTAGTAGTGGATACCTGCATTTTGAGCAAGTTTCTATAATGGCAGATAAAAGGGTGAGAATATCGAAAGATAGAAACTTTGTTTGTTTAGAGGTGAAAGGATTGGAAACTTTTCCAGGCAGTCCAGTAAGAGCCAAGAGTGTGAGGAGCAATCCCTGACAGGACAGGATGGCCCAGTGCCACCTGGAGATAGTGATGGAAAGGATGATTGAGAAGAATGAGAGTTCTGAATAACGAGGTATTGTACAAGGTTTCAAGTATGCATCTGGTTCCCAAATTTCTTTTAAAATTTGCTGCTGGAGTAAGAGAGGAATGGAAGGAGGACGAAACACCAGTGTATTAGGAGGAGCTGAAAGAGGAAAAGCTGTTCGGAGAAAAAAAATCTCTGTTAAGGGGGAATGAGGCAGGAGAGATGGAAGCAGGAGCATGACCAGCAGGTGGTGTGGGAGAGAATGATGGAATAGATGAAGTAGAAGGTAGGGGTTGAACAGTTGGAGCTGCCACTGAGCTATGTTGGATGGCAGGGGATAGGAGAGACAAAATATTTAATAGGACGCCCGCAGGTTGGGGCTGAGGTAAGAGGCTGAGGCACTATTAGTAGAGTGGGCAGAGAGATTGAAATCCGGGGCCAAAGGCATGAGATGACTGATGCCAGGTTGGATGCCGGGGATAGGGGAAGAAAAGGAGGAAAAAAGAGCAGAAAGAAGATTGTGCTAGGTGGGGTTAGATAGGGGTCCTGAAGCTCAGTGGCTTGGGTGAAAGAACTCAAAGGATGTTGTAGAGAAGCTTGAGTCTTAGGTTGGGCTGGAGGATGAGCAGAGGTGGCAACCAAGTTGTCTTGGATGCCAGGGGGTAAAGAAGGGTGCAGGCTACTTGCTAGCTATGCTGAAGGTAGTTTGCTGGATGAACTCGGGGCCATGGGGACAGCAGCAGGTACAACAGGGGCATAAACAGAAGAAACTGGTGCCGAAGTCACCAAGCAAGTAGAACTTTGGCCACGTTGGATGCCGGAGGCAGAGACAGAGGAGAGTGTGGAAATGAAATTAAATAGAGAGGAAGGGAATGGGGGAAGGGCATGGACCTGAGGCCTTAGACTCAACAGCACAGTCAGCAATAATCGAAATACAAGTGTAAATAGCACAGGGCAGAGCACAGACTTTTGTTTTGCACCAGCTAAGTTTAATGACCCCGGCTGTCTTCATTCCTCCTGAACGTTCATTTAAAAACTCCATTTGACTGCTTTTTTTGCTGTTGAAAATGAACCTTGAATGCGGTTTTCCTCTTCTGATATTCTCACCCAAATCGATGCATTGTGTTTTTACTATTCCTTAGACTACAACATTTTGAAGAGCTCAATTGCATTAGGTTATGTAGTCAATGTATGTTTTCATTCAGTCCAAAAGGTAGAAAAGGTGTTGGTGTTTTCCCTGCAATATGAACTATGATGCACCAGATGTATTTAATGTTATAAAAATACTGTAATAATTACAGGAACTCATCAGACACTCTAATTATTTCAACAAACCTTGTATCCTACTGTTCTGTACTTCTCCAGGAGCCAGTTCAGAACACAGAGATTCTTGGTCAAACAAATGCTGTAATTGCTTGATAAAAGCCATTTCTCATCTTTTCTCTTAGTGTCGGTGCTGCTATTGCATGTAAAGGAGGCGACTTGAAAATGAAATGTGTAATTGCCTTACAGAGAGTCTCCTTGAAGATGTGCATCGGCTAGCTCTCCACTGTCAATCAACTTGACTTTTGAAGAAACCAATGTCATTCAACGACCATACAAATTGTACATTCGAAGGCACGTGACGAGAAATCTTTGTGCTGATTGACACCAAAAATGTTGTTTCAGATTGTTAGACAAACTGTTTTACTTGTCCAACCATCTCGTTCTTTCCTAATTTCCAGTGAGCACAATTCTTTCAGTTTCTTCTCTTGTATTTCATTACTATTTTACTGTTCCCTTCCCCAATATGGAGATGGATCCACAACCAAAACCCCGTGTTTCAACCTGTATTTGTGCATCACCTTAACCACTTGGCCACCTTGGCACGCAACTGCCAATGAGGGGGTATGCTCAAGATAATCATCTTTCTCCATATGCGAGGGTCATTTTCCTCTTTCCTCTTTTCGAAGAGGAAAACATATTGAGCTCATTGGACATGAAAGTGCCAGATAAAAGCCATTTCTTATCATTCTCTTAGTTTCAGTGCTGCCATTGAAGGTAAAGGAGGCAAATTGAAAATGAAGCTTGGTATCACTTTTAAAGGAGTCTTCATGATGGCGTGTGTTGGCTGTCAATTAGCTCAACTTTTGAGAAGCCAATCACAAACAATGAACATACAAACATGCTTTTTTTCCATAGAGTCCAAGCATGATTTTCACCATTAAATATCTAAAAGCGTTGTAACACAGGAAAAAAAATAGATACAAATGAGATGGTTAAAGGTAGAAAGATGCCAAGTCCTTATGCTTTTGTTAGAAACTGCAAGCTGCAGTACTGGAATTTGTCAGTAGGTGGAGGTGTGACGCAGGAAAAAATTATGCAGTCTTGGAGCGCTGTTGTGCCTGATAAGTATAGGAACAGAATAGGCACCACAGTCATGTATTTCTCTATATTTCCAAAACTGTAAAATAACAGTGTTGACCATTCTACTATTATACTACCTTTTAAGAGATATATATGAGCTATAAGTTATAATGTATGCTTCCTATTCCTTTTTCTCAAATGGTTACATACAGATCCAGACATTCAAAAACGTGAGATATGCTGTGTTAAAACCTGGGGGGGCATGGTGCAATATACCACATCATACCGCATGTTAACTGAAATATGATAATAGTATCTGGAAGCACCTTGTAAAACTGCCAGGTAAAGCTAATAAAGCTTAACTTCTCATGTACAGCATTTGGTCTGTTGCAAGAAAACGCCCTCTTTCGAATCCCAGTTGGTGCTTAGGGAAAATCTTTTTCCAATTAATGAGTTGTATACTCTTTAGAGTTTTAATAATTTTAAACTGTGTATTACAGCATGTTAATCATTATACATTTAAAAGTCTGAATATTTTATTAAAGCAAGATTGCTAAGTAGGACAAAAGTACACAACCCTCCACCTTCATCAGAAATATTTTAATTATGCTTGAATATTTTATGCATCTGTTACAACCCCAAATGTCTAGGGGTAAAGGGGTGTAACATTTAGGATAATTTTTGGAAGCAGGTGGGTTCTGGTGAGGGACTAGGAAGCTTGATATTAAGGGTCGGTAAAAAAGTGATGATTTTAAGTTGAATAAGTGACTGGTATGAAATAAGACAATAACACATAGGGGTCAGGAACTAGAGTGGTGCCAAAGAAGAGAAAATAACAAACAAAATGGAGCTGGTTAGGAAAGTGAGGGAAAGCTAACCTGACTACAAAAGAAAACCCAAAACACACGGTCTTCGGCGTCTTCAACACCCTAGTTAACCTCCACTGTCTGCCCAAAACCATACAAGACAAACAGAACTCACCCGTACTAAACTAGTGTTACTAATACAAAATCAACTAAGTGTGTAGAATGTACTCAACAACCTAAACTAACCTTATACACAAAAGTTCACACAAAAACATGAGTGAACTAGGAATACAAATAAGGGAAAACGAGAGTAATCAACAGGAACAGGGTACAAAGGAACACAAAAGGTGAACATATAACACGTTAGGGCAAGGTAATGGCAAAACAAGGATAAACACACAAACAAACGAAAGTACAAAGAAACAAACAGAAACCAACAAACCAACAAAGCCAAAGCAAAATCAAAAGTGAAGCGATAACCAAAGCCAAGCGGAATTGAAGTCAAACGAAAGGCCTCTTCCTTCTGAAAGCCACCATGTTTTATACTGAATAAGATGCACTCTGATTGGCTGAGAAGCTGATTGATGATGACATCATACTGAAACAGTGGTGTAATGGTGGGCCAATGGGGGAGGGAGAACAATCAAAGGTCAGCAGTGTGGAACATAACAAAAACACACTGGGACGTATCAGCATCAAAGTCTTTAACTTGGTAACTTACATGGGTTCTGGTTTTAATGTGTTTGTTCTAACATTATTAATCTTATATTCTGTACTTCATAAAAAGTTATAACGTTTTATCCTTTTCTAAGAATACATAGTAAGAACACCAGTTTCTGTTATTGTAAAAAAATAAATGTTGTAGTGATTTAACATCACTTGATTACTTGATTGTTATATTAATATGGAATCGTATAACTAAGCAGCTAAAGTATTACAAGTGGACATTTTGGAAACAGTTTGACATTTGTTTCTTTTAAAAAAAAACTTCTATTGTCCTTGTAGTGGTAATGTAGTGAGCTGCACCCAGACGGTTCAAAGCGCGATCAGAGAATTACTTTGTTTCTTACATAGCCGAATATATAAAAATAGTCCACTATTATAGCATGTTGTTGGTGTGAGTGTGTGTATCTGGATTAATTATTAAAAGTTATGGTTTTGTGATTTAGGATTTCTTCATGCAATTCTTTAAGTTAAAGGAGGGACAAAGGTTATATATATTTGTAAAAACATTCCAATTTAAATGCAATACAGAATATATTATTAATAACATTATAACAAATTCAGATTCTTGGGCTTGTGCCTTCAGTGCTCCTGCCCCAGTTCACCCTTCAACACATGGGCTCAAACCCAGGTCTCCTGTGTTGCTTAACAGAAGGTTTTTTCAGCTGAGCTACAGAAAACCTCCTTCAGTACTAGTGGCTGCAACCGGCTTGTACCATCTGTATGCCTGCCGTTTGTTACAATATTAATAATGAACGACCATCAATGAACTGTAAACTGAAGAGTTAGAGACGACATGTTGAGTCTTGTCTTTTCAGCTTGGAATGTAACCTTTGCAGCGATCCTTTTGGCCATATTTTTTCCATAGCCGGATTAGTAAAAATAGATCGGATTAATAACTGGAGTAAGACGAGATATTTCACACATACTTTGAAACCATACAGCTTTGGAACAGCAGGAGGCGAGACCCATCTGGGAGGGGGGGAAGGTATTTTGTTTTTCCTGCGCAAACCGTATTTGCTACAATACTAAAATGAGTCCCTGAGGCATACCATTCAAATTTTGGAATTATAAAAAATATATCTGTGTTGAGTTTGCATGAGAGACAAAAGGTACCTTTTGAGAAGTCGTGTACTGCTTGCAAAATAGCAGATTTTGACGAACAGCTAATTTTGCTTGAAGAATTTAAAATCTGTCTGTACTGTAGCTTTATTTAGTTTAGAAGAAAGTCACCTTTCTCTTACAAGCGGCTCTGTTAAGCAGAGTTTGTGTTAACACACCACTCCCTTTTGAATGATTTTTAATCAACTTCGTCTGTCAGTGAAAAAAAATGACAGCGGGCACTTTTCCTTCCCCCCTGGTGCGAGGTGATAATGTGGAAAACGTTTTTTTTATTTTACTGGGAGTGTGAACATTGAGTGAGCACTGGGGGGTACAGTGAGACTAACATAGTGAGATTGCTGAGATGGATAGTTTTAGTAAATATGTTGACAAATATCACAATTTTTGCAAGATAAAATTATATCCAGTTTTGAATGAGCTATGTGACCTTGCCCTGTGAAATTGTGGGAAAGAGGTTTAGTGAACAGCATTACTCACAGTGTAGTGACCATAGACTGTTTTATTACACTGTACAGTATAACAGTGTAAAGCAAGTATGTTTTTTTAATGTTTGTAATCGCTATTCTTGCAAGTACATTTTGTATTCAGTTTGGTTCTGTGTGTCAGCTGGTGGGCAAATATCCGAGGTGAAAATTCTTCCACAAGGAGTGTACCTTTAAAGCAGAGAAGACGGCACCAAACTTTTTCGGCTCTGTATGTCTCTCAAGCCTTTTCTCTTTGGCAGTTTAGTCATAAAGGTGGGAAGACGCCTCCCTTCTCCCCCCTCCCCCTTCCCTCTGCCTGCCTGACCTGTTCCCATTTTTAACCATTCTGTGTCTGAATCATAGTGGGTGAGAGAGAGTAGCAAGAGACAGAAAAAAAATTAACCCTGGTTTAATTTTAAATTATATTTTACCTTCTTTTTTATTTTATAAGTTAATATTTTACTTGTTTTTATAGTCGGATTTAATGTATATTTGAACACAGTTTTGCAAATTAATGTTTTTACAAGATGCGGAAGTGCAACAATTTGTCACAGTGAGAATTTTAATACTAATTATTGATTACTAATAGTTATGCACCTGATGCCTGACTTTTAGATGTATATAAAATATTGAACTGTGACTTAACATTCAGAAATACAATCCAAAATAGTCTGTGATATCCGTGTAGATTAAACTCTTCTAAAATGTATTTAAAAAAATAAAAATGATTAAACTGTATCATCTTTCCATGTGTAATGTCATTAGAAAGTACAACAATGTTTTGTTTAACGATGGTTTCAAATATAAAACTAACTGGTAAGAAAGCTATGTTTAATGATAATTAAAAGATTTCAAGTTAAACTAAATGATTGACATTCCTTTTCTATGTTTTAAAGGCAGACACACTCAGTGCCATAAACACTGCAAGCTGCAGAACAGTCTTCTTACAGCACCACCTCTTCTCTGACTGAGCTCAGTGGGTGCACTATTTTCTCAGCGACCTGCTAAGTTTCTTCATACCATGGGAAGAAATGAGAATGTGATTGTACTGTATCTGTATGAAATGTGTGTTGCGTTTACAAAATTAAAGTGTTTAAAATGTTTAATTAAAAATTTTTAAAAATTACAGCTAACACAAAGATTCTAATCTGATCACAAGGAAAATCACCCATTTTTAGTGGATTTTGTGTTTTTAGCTATTTAGATTTTAAAATCATGCAGTGTCTGTTTTAGGCAGACACGTTTTTTCTTAGTTTTGATTTTCTTTAAAATTAAAAGAATCAGTTGCCCATCATGCCACACAATATTATGTTACATTTTTATGTTTTTGAGAGACTTCAGAAGGCTTCAACTGATGCATAAAAAATATAGCATAATGCCTTCTCGCGTTATGAAGTCACTTGCACCTGGGATCTGGTTTATTCAAACTAAGGTTTCTAAAAATGCAACCAGGTACCGCTTTGTTATTCTCGATTTTAATTACAATCTATATGATTTCGTGTTAAGACTTGAGGCGTCTGTTAAATTGCCCCACTGAATAAAATGTTTTGAATTAAACTGGTTGAACAGTTGACAGTATTCACGTTTCCTTATTCACATTTTTATTCCATTATTAATATAATTTAACATTGAATATGTTATAATATATATACAAAAAAAAACATTTTAATACAGTGTGCATTATATTTGCTATTTCATTTTTTAAAAAGTATTTGTTAGAAGAAAAACTTGTGTAGTAAGCAGGTATTGAACCCAGTTCATCTAGACAGACCGTCAATTGACAAATCCACTGCACTACCGGGAAATGCATCTGAGATGAACTGCTTAAAATGTTTAGAAAGTAATCATGCATGACTACCAATACCAGCCATTTACAGTATACATAATATGTTTATATTCCTAAATAAATATCGTTTATGTCCTTAAGACACGTTATGCTCCTTTTCTTTTTATGCTCAGCTACTGAAATTCCCCATTCAATTGTAAAATTCCGTATTAATATTCAATATTAAGCAGATTAAAACATGCATAGTTAAGAGATTAAATGAAGCAATCGTTTCACTGACAAGCAATGCATCATGAGTGCCGCCTGTCGGTCATTTTGGCCAGCCAATCACGTACTGCGGTATAACTGTAGATAATTTCACATGGTACGGGGTTCTACCGTGCATTTTGAATGGCTGCATCTGTATCCTTACATCTCACATGGTTATACAAAGTATGTTATCTGTATATTTAGCCTTTATTAGAACATTACTCCCAGTTGCAATCTATAAAAGGTGATTTGAAGTACACTAGAACAAGATTGAGACAAAATGGAAGTTATTATATAGAAGAAAGTGTTTTTTTTTACAAGAAGAGACAGTAAGAGACGAAGATGCCTTTTTTAAAATATGTCTCAATGGCAAAATTATAATTAAAATAATAAACAAAACCACATTCTAGTTGTATTTGATGAAATGTCAAAATCAGCTTGAGCACTGTATTTAATGTTGTACAAGTGAATTAACTATTCAGCAAAAAGCACATATACTTTTGTTATTAATTTCAAAGATAGTTCTTTATTTAACAACATCAAACAATAATCAAAAACAGATAATCTGAGGATTCCATCCAGCTGTTTCCTGAAAATATCCAATGAATCCACTTTAACAACATGGCTGGGTATCTTGGTTTACATTCCCACCTCCCACATTTATATCTTATTAAAAAACATATTAAACATGTTACAGAGGAAAACAGTATACATTCAGTCACAGCGATCTGTCTAGGCTACAGAAATAAAGCATGTTCTATTCACAGACATATGAATTAGGTTAAACAGAAATGGAACAATATTCAATACACAATTTTAAACTTGTGTTCAGCTAGTATGTATCCAAAATACATGACTGAAGTATTTCTGAATGTCATTACACAGGAGAATATTAAATATTAATTTCAATTTGTATTAAGATTTTATCAGACTTAAATGACTACAATTTTTTGTGTAATAGCAAGTCCTCTTTCAGATGTGTAGGCAGCCTTCTGACTACAGTGCAGTGTTGTTTAAAGGTTCTGTGCATGGTGTCATCATGATTCACAATAGATTATCCATTCACACAGTTTCCAGAGTCTCATTTCTTTCTTTTGTAGCATTTGTATCGTACACCGTGTCTCTTCTTTTGATGTCTTCGCTTGTCTGATTATCATTTTTTAAATTTCTGGAAATGCTGTAGTATTAATTTGAATGATTTGCATTTATTTTACAGTCATTGAATTGAATGCATTGTGTTGTTTTCCAATTTAGTAGCATTTGATACATTTAATGCAATAATTTACTCATTTATTTACAGTATTCATAAAGGTTCAGTGAATAGAAAATGATGATTGCTGTGCATCGATTAACGTATTTGCATTGGTGGATATTGACATCTTTCATGACAAAGTGTCTTTTAGAAACTGAATCTTACTGTGAACCAAATATGCTTTAAGATTGTTTTACTTCTACATGGAATTTGGGTGGATCAATGCTGTGGATACTACAGTATTTTGAAGTTCTACTGCATTATTTCCTGTACTTTTCGATTTGTGTTTTTTTTCTTAATTTGTGTGGTTGATCTCTTACTCCTTTTGTAATTTCTTTTAATCATTGTTTTTGATAGGTCAAGCAAGATCTTCAAAATTATCACAGCATATTGTACTACTTAGTTTTTCAAACTTTTGTATGTGCTCATCAATTTGATTGAGATCCTTTTCAACGTCTGTTATCAAATGATTTATTTGTTTAGCAATTTCAGAACCATCTTTGAATTCCTTTGCTTTATTTTTAATGATTATGATATCAAAAATCATGGTGGCTGCGGCAAGAATTCCACCAGCCACTCTGACAACGCGGCCTGCAACGTTGGCCCCCGCAGCTATAATGTCATCTAAAGGCCCAAGTAAGTTCACAGCCTGGAAGCACTGACACAGCATATTATTTGCCATATTTTCAATGTAAGAAGCATGATCTTCTCTAAATACTTTCATCATTTGGCCAACATATTCAATTATGTTTTGGAGCTCCCTCATGTGTTTCTGTATTTCTTCCTGAATTTTTTTAGCATCGTCTGTCTTGTTCTTGGTAACAAAGTACTTAGTGAGATCTGAGGTTAGGACAGTGGCACCACCGCTTACTCCTGCAGCAACCCCTCCAACTGTAAGTGCTAAAGAGGCACCAGCAGTAAAAGGAGCAAGTAGTATCCCACCAATAGTAGCAGCTGATCCTGCAATTCCAACACCAGCTCCCACAATGCTGCCTACTGCAGTGCCCTTGTGGGTTTTTTCAATGCCCTCTGCCAGGGTTTTCATAGATCCCACAAAGTTGTCAATTTCTGTCTTCTTTTTGTGGTACAGAAGGACTGTGTAATATGTGAATGTCTGTTGAAAGACACAGAAATTAGAAAAAAAACAATGCATTGTACTAAACATAAAGGAACACTGTTGTATACAACCTCTAGAAGAATCAGAATTATTTTAGATATTATATATTATACAATTAGTATACATTTACAGAACATTACATTTGAACATTACTACATAATAAAACATTGTATCTTATTTGTACCATTTTGATATCTCATGTACTTCGACACACAAGACAGGACCCTGAAAATGGTCCTGTGATCAATGGTCCTTGATCAGACTATATTTAGGTTTCTCATTGCGTTATTTACCCATATCCAGAAAATATCTACCAGATTTCATGTGCCTTCAGGTTTAAATTTTTTTTCCAATTTGTGATTAATAAGGTAAATGCAGTTTATTTAGTTTTTTGATAGCGTACCAACTGCTATCATAATAAAAAAATAAAATATTTATACTGATTTAGTTTTATGTGTTTTCAAATGTTTTACGTTAAGATGCAATTACCAGATCTGTTGTGTTCATTTAAAACATCATAAATTACAGTTTTGGAAAAAATGACAAGAACCTAAAGTATTATTCAGTGAATCTGTGATGATGGTAAGATAGTGATAGTAGATCCATTCAGTTGATTTCTCCTTAGTGTAACAGTTTATGTCTGTTAATTCATCCTCAGAAAAGTATTGACATTCTTCCACAGATTAATTAATGTGAAATTCAGATATTTGTTTTGCTTTGTGAGTTAAATGTTTACAATCATGACCTATTATATCTGTTATGACTAAACCGTCTTATACAAAAGCATATCAATTTTTTTATTACACTAATATATAAATATGGTGTGCTGTGGCCTCTAAAATATTTAGCTTTTTTCCAAAAAAGTTGGAGAGTAAATTAGGTTCAACCCTGAAAAACTGCACTGCAAAATTAGGAGATTATTTAAGTCATGAGACTGTTTCTTAATGTGTTCTTGCATTTCTCCAATGCTTTATGTTGTGCATCTTATTTTCCTAAGCAATTTTTGCACATAAGTTTGTACTAGTGAAAGACGTTGTGATTTATATACAGATGCAGCCATTTAAAATGCGCTGGCGATACCGCATTATTTTGCGGTGCGCTTTACGCAGTCTACCGCGAGTTACCGTAAATTCTCCTATAATACCGCAAGCAAAATAATACTATCCGGAATTTCCGCATGGTGGAGCTAATAAAGCCCAACCTCTCATGTTTGAGCTGTGGCCATCAAAATCTTTAACGAAGATATTACTAATAGTATTAATAATGAATGACCTTGGACAAGCTGTAAACTCAAAGTATTGCCCTGGTCCACATTCTTTTTTTCATTGACCGTCTTTGTAAAAGTAATACCACAGCATTTCGCAATCACGCATTTGTTTCCAATCATGCAAAGTACAGTAATTTTTGAGAATCGATTCACCATGCCTTTCACATGCTCATAAAAGAGATTGATTTAGGAACATAAACATATTACCGTATGCAAACTGTACTGTATACAGTATGTATATGTATATTTAATGTCTTTACTGTGCCCGTTTAAGTATTGAATATTTATATGGAATTTTACCACTGAAAGGAAATCTTAGTACCTGAGCATAAAAAGAATAGGAGCATACTGTAATGCGTGTGAAGGCCATAAACGATATTAATTTTGGAACTTAAACATACAGTATATGGCTGGTCTCGGTACTTTAAAGAAAACATACAGATGCAGCCATTCAAAGTGCGCGGTACAGACACGTACCGGAGGTAATTGACTACGGCGTTGCGCATTGTGACGCACGATGACGCGCGGTACCGCGGTACGTGATTGGTTGACCGACAGGGGCACTCGTGGTCCGTTGGTCTGTCGTAGAAAGATTTACAGTAAACGTCTTTATGGTGTCCGTTTTAGTATTGAATATTTATATGGAATTTTACCACTGAAGGGAAATCTTAGTAGCTGAGCATAAAAAGAATAGGAGCATACTGTAACGCATGTGAAGGCCATAAACGATATTAATTTTGGAACATAAACATACAGTATATGGCTGGTCTTGGTACTTTAAAGAAAAAATACACACCAGTATTCCATTTCTGCCTAAACATTTTAAGCATCGAAGTCTTTAACTAACGTGATACCGGAGTCAACAAGCATACTTTTAGAATTTGATTAAAAGGGAATATAATATGGAATCGCGTATCTAAAGAAATTAATAACGATATAATTATATTCATGTACCGCAACACAAGAATAATACATGCTGTACATTGTCTGTTGATAATGTTTCTGTAGTGCTTTTTCAGCACTTGGTATGTGACCTTGCCGGTGGCGCAGTTGGTTAGGTTCCTGACTCCCATGTCATATGGTCTGTGATCAAATCCCACTGGAGCCATGAATATCCTTTAACAAACATTTCTTTGAAAAAATGAAACGTTTCCCTGCGTCAGAGATTAAATAAGACCTCACTCGCACCAAACAAATTTATATTTCTAAATATCACAACATGATCGAATTTAAGTCATTTTAATAACAATGAATAGTCACCTAGGCGTTACAATATAAACATTTATATTGATTTAAATCGCAAACGCGGGTTTAAATATATGTGTTTTTTGATTCACAATCAGACAAATGCAACATAAATTGATATCTTTGTCTTCTAAGTATCTTAATAAACTTTCAGCATAGCTTTCTCCCCGTTTAGATTTATTTTTCTTGGGATCTTGGGATCAAACATGGAAAGATTACATTGTAATCGTTCTTATTTTTTAAATACATTTTAGAAATGTGTAATCTATACTAAAAGGCTGTACACCTGCTATAAAGATACATATTGTAATACTTTCAAATTCGGATAGGACAGACGAGAACTCAGACTTGCGGAGTTAGAGAAAGTTAAAGCCTTGATTTTATATATCACCTTTAAAAGTGGCATCTCAAAGCAAAGTAAATACCCAACACTGATTGTATCCATCTGTCATGCTAATAAAGCACCTTGAATTGAATTGAATTGAGGGAGAGAGGGGGGAGGGCGAGCGAGAGACCCAGGACAGACAAGCAAATAAGATACACTCCACAGACATTCACAACAGCGACATATCATAAAACGTTTGCACATATAGTTAAGTTATTACTTGGTTTTCAAAATGCAATGAAGTTTGTCACTAGTATACTTTTAATACAGTCTTTGCTTATTATTGTTATAGAGAAACATGATCAGATTTTCCCTGGTTCAGAAAAAAGACGATTAAAATCTGTAATCTTTCCACTTGTATGTCATCGGAAAATACAAGAAGTTTCTGCTTTGTGTAAGGATGGTATCAAAAAGTAATCTAAGTGGTGAGAAAGCTGTGCTCCTTAAAGCGCTTTACAGGATAAAAACAATAACAATAATAGTGTTAGGCTGGGCAAACGATTTTTTTATAGAAATACAAAATGAGATATAATGATGTGTTCCGGCTAAGACATTAACGAGTACAACCCCCCTCTCTGCGGGAGTGCTGGCTGTGACGAATTAAACCGGTTTCACAGGTATTTTCAAAGTAGAAGGGGGCGGGATTTCCAGCGAAAGACACCTCCCCCTCCAAAACCAAGGAAGTACAGTACTTACTAGTTAAGAAAGCTAGGCTCCTCAATGAAATCGCTTTAACATGCTAATGAGTTGGTGTAACAGTCCGGGCGTGGCAAGCTTCTAATGTCAACTCGACTCGATTGGAAGACAATGAACATATTCTAGCCCTAAATGAATTAATAGCAAACATGGTTTACATAAAATACATTTTTCCAAGAAAGTTTATAATAATACGATCTATAGTTGAAATCTGAGCCTTAATAAAAAGAAAAAGCATTTTCAGAGAGCAATTACGCTGTGTTTATGTAGAAAAAGTGATTAGGTTTATGAGCAATCTAATTACTTATTCGTTTAAAACGCTATATAAAATAAAGTTTATTACTAATTTGCTGGACAGAGCGGTGAACATTATTATGGATAAGACAAAGATAACGATCCTGATCAGTTTAGAAATCTGTGTACGCTGTAAGGTTTTTACTTCTTAAACTTTTAAAATACACGTTTCGAATAGAAAGAAATCATCTTCCTGGTACAGTATGTATAGCAAACCAGCACATCTTTTTTCTCCAATCAGAGGGGTTAGATGCTCGGTTAAAGCAAAGGAGATTGTTTGTTATAGTGGACATAAAAACAAGAGTTCCCTGGCATTATATCCTAGAAGACACAGACCGGCACCAGACCGGGAGAATGCCCGCAGCGTAAAAGAAAATGCCTGATGAACTAGGGATTGGACAGTTTCCAAGTGCTAGTACAATCGATGGAAATGTTCAAATAAATGTGCAAAAGAAATAAACAAAATAATCATTTATTTCTTTATCATATTGGCTAGCTAATGTCCTCTCTTTGCTAGTTAGTGGCTGTGTTTCTGCGTTGGGTAGCAACGGGTGACTGTTCTCAGGCGGAAGATGTAAACAGCTTAATTTTCGTGTTAAATAATTTTTTAAGATTAAAATTCATCCTATACAGCAATCGCAGATTTGGGTACCGTTTCATAAAACTTTCATGCTTAAAATGTTTAGGGAGAAATGGAAGACTGGTGTGTATTTTTTCTTTAAACTACCAAGACCAGCCATACACAGTACAGTTTACGTACATACAGTAAAGTTTATGTTCCTAAATTAATATCGTTTATGACCTTCAGATGCATTATGCTCCTCTTCTTCTTGTGCTCAGCTACTAAAATTTCCCTTTAGTGGTAAAATTCCATATAAATATTCAAAACTAAGCTGATAAAAATGTGCACAGTAAAGACATTAAATGATTAAATCTTTTCACTACCAACCAATGCACCACGAGTGCCCCTGTCGGTCATTTTGGCCACCCAATCACTTATCGTGGTGCCCTACGGTGCCCTGCGGTGGCTTGTGGGTAGATTACCGTACTGCGGGTTTGTACCGCCATTTTGAATGGCTGCATCTGTATCAATAGTACCACTATTCTGTAATAGGTCTTTCAGTAAACCGGTGGACCAAACAATTCAATAAGAAGTTTTTAATTTAATGACATTTACCTTCAAGGAGTCTTTAAGCAAAGGGTCCAGGTGAAGGGTGCCAAGTTCAGAAAACACAGTCTTGCTTATATCATCAGACCCTAAATGAAAACATTTTAAGTGCTTTACTCCAACAGCATAAAGCACATTAACAAAAAACGTAGCCTGTGAATATCAATGTTTAAAGATGTACACAATCTTTAGAAAATGTGTCTTTATAAACACATGTATAGTTCTCAAGTGAATGACTGATACCTTTTATGTTCATTAAGTTCAGTGAGAATTTCAGAAATTTTAAATTTTTTTGTTTTGGAATCTTAATGCATGACAACCCCTGTAATACAGTACAAGCACCAGTAAAAAATAGCAAAACTTTGTATTCATTAATCACAGTGTTTTGTCGATTCAATATACAACAGGACAGGATTATTAAAAAAATGAAAGGTTAGTTCAAATGAAAATAATGATTGTATAATTTTAGGACAGCACTAAAAGTCAAACAAATCGGATACATCTCATACAGTTTTGGATCTTGGATAGAAAGAACATCTTTGCATGTACAACAGGAAAGACTAAGCTGTCAGAAGTGAAATCTCTTTGTATTCTGTGAGTCCTAGAACCTAAATAAATTGCTATTATCTCACACCAGAAAGGAAAGATTGTTGAGTTCACATTCATGACATTCATATCACATGAACTGATAAAGGTAATTCTCTAGAACAGGTAAACCATAGCACAGTGTTGAAGGTATTAGTGCTTAATGTGTAAGCCTCTTGAACTGGTTTTCAATTGGCTTGAAGGAAGGCTTGCTTAGAACATTGGACTGTGTCTGGGATCTACTTCCATCGGATTTCAGCTCTGCCATCAGTAGGAAAGAAAACTGTAAACTAACAAACTAAATATTTGAACAATTTTTTTTTTGGTAACCAGACTGAGATTCTGTGTCCCCTTCTCCTCAAGATATACTGAGTTAAGGAAACTTTTTTTTAACTTAAAAATTACTAACCACCTGTAAGAGATGATTATATTGTTTTTTTAATCAATTAAAATTAATGAATACTCTAACAAGGCAGAATCTCACCAGAGTATTCAATAAAATGCAGAATATAAGGTGATCCTATAGCTTGCCCTGACTCTCCTGTAAGGCATGAGGTTATTCAACAAGAAAATCAGGAAGGCATGGCAGAAGAGCACAATAATGTTCTGCAGTGAAGGGGTTCTGATGAGCCAACAGCTGCTCCAGTCAGGCTCACTGCCAGTATAGAGCCCAGCCACAAGAAGAGTGAAGAAACTGACCCAAGTGTGATTACAGACCAACATGTCTGACTTCTACATCTAAGATTATGGAAATAATTAGAATAATTCAGCCCATTTTTCAAGGTTTTCAGTTTGTACTTTCAGAAGGTAGGAGCATTTGGTTTTTACTTGGAGGCTGTCTGTTAAAATGTGTAAATAAAGCTAAAAGAAAATTCATATTTAATAAGTCTTTATTTCGCCCAGGTCAGGATTTTACATAATGTTGGATTTATGTAAATCTTGCATAACGCTGGGGAGTTATTTTATTCCTGGTAAATCATCCATATGTTATTTCTGGGTAAGTTATGCATACGTTTGATCAGATTATAACAACAACTTACTTTGTGTTCCATTGATTTCAAGTCACCATAAGTACCGAGACACATCCACTTTAAGTTAAAAACGTAATCACTTGAGATGCTTTAATAAGATGTTTTAATGAGCAAAACAGGATAGTTTTGTCCATTCTTTCTATTCCCCCCCCCCCCCCATTATATTAAATGCTGCTCAATTGGATTTGACTTGGACTGTCTGAGATAACTCGAGGTTTGCTGGGATGGTGTGTTTCAGGTCACTGTCATTCTGATGGTGGTGATGGAAGTAATTTCTTCAAAATAATGGCCCAAATATTTCTGTAAACCTCAGAATTCACTCTGCTGCTGCCTCATTATTTATATAATTAATACATTATCTATCAAAAGTATTCACTCCCGTTGGATATATTTATGTATTATTGGGTTACAATATGGAATCATTGAGTATTTAATTGGGATTTTATGCCATTGATCTGCACAAAATACTTTATAATATCGAAGTGTAGCCAATTCTACAGATCCTGCCAAATGAATTATGGATATAAACCAGAAAATAACTGATTGAATAAGTATTCATACTTAAAAAAAAAACACACACACAAGTGTTTCAATCAATGTGAGATGAGCTCTTAAAATAATGCAAGAGGGAATCTGTAAATTCAACTGACCAGTGCTTTCAATTTATCCAATATTAAAGCCTTCCAACATCATTTTTCATGCTTTGATGCGGAGATTAAATATTTTGTCCTACAGATACAGCCATTCAAAATAAGCGGGGTACACTGCGGTACAACGCAGTGGGCATGTTGCATCAAACAAGCGTCATAACAAGTCATTTCACGTCATACCGCATTTTACCTCTTGGAAATTAGATTATGTTAATAGTATCCGGAATCACCTTATAAAACCGCCAGGTGGAGTTACAGAAGCAGCCATTCAAAACAAGCGGGCGATACTGCGTTATAACGCTTGTCGCAGTATAACTCGTTACCGTATAATACTGTATTAATACCGTATATTCTTGCATAATACCGCATGGCACCGCAAGTAAAATAATAGTATCTGGAATTTCCGCAAGCTGGAGCTAATAAAGCTCAACCTCTCATGTACAGCGTTTGAGCTGTCGCCATCAAAGTCTTTACCAAAGATAATACTAATAGTATTAATAATGGATGACCTTGGACAAGCTGTAAACTCAAAGTATTACCCTGGTCCACATTCTTTGAAAACGAAAAGATTTAATTTTCCACTCATCATGTGAGTGGTGTGATGGTCTAAGTGCCTGACTTCTAAGTGAGAGGTAGGCTGTTTGAATCCAGCTAGTGCTATGAATTTTCTTTTAACAAACATTTCTTTGAAAAAATAAAACAGCAATATTATGGACAATTAACTGACTTTTTTATATTTCTAAATATCACAACATGTTCGAATCTAAGTCATTTTTTAATAACAATGAATAATCACCGTCTTGCCCTCTGATCGTGTGGGGGTCCGTTTAGATCTCCCTTCAGATTTAAAAGGTTATTAATAATATTTTCGGTGTCACATCTTCAAATTTAGCTGATATTTTGCTGCCTTCGCATGCTTACACAGCTCCATGGGTAAACTATCGTACTTGACTGAGAAAGCTTTAGAGAACTTAACATTTTTATTATCAACAAATTGTAAATACTATGTTTACATTGGCATTATTAATTTTTCACTTAAGTGTATGGAGGAGTGTCAGCTGTCAATGAGAGCAGACCCCCCCCCTTAGACTGCGCAAACAATTTTTAAAAATTTAATAAAGAAATGGAGGCTGTATGCGTTACAATATAAACATTTACTGTCAAACTTTAAATCAACAATTAATTTAAAGACGATCTGTCAATGTGCAATGAAATACAATATTGTTGTTGTTGTTATTGTTGTTTTCATCCTGTAAAGCGCTTTGAGAAGCCACCTTTAAAGGCGCTATATAAAGGCGCTGATTCTTATGGAATGTGTTTTCTTACAGCACCCAGACAAACGCAAACGCGTTTTTAATAAAATGCTTTTATTCATTCTTAATCTGACTCACATAACTCACAGCCTTCACTATGTTGTTTTTAAGCCATTTATTTGACCACGCTCGAATATTCTTCTGTCCATATATTTGGAAGGGAAACACAGAAAGCCTTCAAAACAAATGCACTTTGAAGACCATGACTTGTGAAAATGTTCACAGCCTCCACATAAAACTATCAGTGAGCTAATTCTTTTTATTTAAACCTCCGGTTTTTCACTGATGCGTAATCACGCACTAACTGGAACCTGGGGGGACCGCTGTGTGTTAAGAAAGTTAGGTGTTGGCATAAACTATTAGTGAGTGGCTCTGGTGAAATTTAGCTGTGAACTGAAGAGTTAAAGTGTAAAAAGTTTCCTCTTTTTATCGGGAAGAGACATGGTGCTTGAAACAAGAGAGTGTGTGTTTTTTTTTTAATCCCTGGTGGAATCGGGCTTCCATTAGAATCAAGTAATAGGTTTATTCCATGCTGAAAAAAAGAAGAAAGAAACACATTCCATAAGAATCAGCACCCTTATATAGCGCCTTTATATAGCACCTTTCAAGGTGGCTTCTCAAAGCGCTTTACAGGATAAAAACAGCAATAACAACAACAACAACATTGTATTTCATTGCACTTTGACAGATCGTCTTTAAATCAATTGTTGTCAGAATATCCCTGCCTCCAAATAAGAACAAAATTGCGACCATTTTATTAACGAGCTGTTTCAGTAACTCAATGTATATATTTAAAGTAATAATTTAACAATATATGTAAATGTTTTATGATATGTCTATGTTGTGAATGTCTGTAGATTGTATCTTATTTTTAGTTTTTGTTTGTTTCACATTAATTTTATAAGGGAGGGTGTCATAGATAAGACTTCCTTGCCCCCATCTTGATTAAAATACTTTTATTTTTTCAAAATCTGGCAATGCCAGACAGAATTCTCATTCGCCAAAGCGAGAGAGAATTTGACGTTTACATTGGCATTATTAATTTTTCACTTGAGTGTATGGAGGAGTGTCAGCTGACCCCACCTCTTAGGCTGGGCAAACCTGTTTTTAATACCTGAAGAAGGCTCCACGGCCGAAACGTTGTGTTCTCTTTCTTCTTTTTTTCAGCATGGAATAAACCTATTACTTGTTCCTTTGCAGCCTACGCATGCTGACGCAGCTACCCACCTGTTTTTAATACATCTACTTAAGAAAGTTAGGTGTTAGCATAAACTATTAGTAATCAATAATATTAAATTTAGCACTGTAATAAATTGTTGCACTTTTCCCCACATCTTGTAATACCATATTTTTATTGTTCAAATATACATTTAATCTTTCTATCATAAAATAAGTTAAATACAAAATTAAAGAAAAAATAGGGTAAATATAATTCAAAATATTTTGCTAAAAATGTTAACTGTTTATAAAAATAAAATTTGTTAACTAAGGAATAGGATGGCACAGTTGTTAGTATGCTTTTTGTATGTTTTTTTTCATAAATACAACAGTAGTACCAGATGTCTCAGTGGCTCTCAAAATTAAATTATGCATGCAAACCTGTGAATTAGAAAGATAACTAAGATATCCATCCATTTTTAACGGTGGTGAAGTGGTTAGCATTGCTACCTTGCAGCACTGGGTCTGTAATGTAGGGCACTCTGAACGAGTTAAACTTTGATGCAGGAAAAATGTATTTCTATACATTCTATATAAATGTAAGCTATACTGATTCTCCCCAATGTAGTGCAGTTAAAAAAATATCTCTGATGCAGTTCCTAAATTAATATAGTTTATGACCATCACACGCTT
Source organism: Atractosteus spatula (assembly GCF_055471065.1). Classification (NCBI taxonomy): domain Eukaryota; kingdom Metazoa; phylum Chordata; class Actinopteri; order Semionotiformes; family Lepisosteidae; genus Atractosteus; species Atractosteus spatula. Next base: position 45,706 of record NW_028296691.1, on the reverse strand, counting down.
TATGCTTCTCTTCTTTTTATGCTCAGCTACTAAAGTTTCCCTTTAGTTTCCCTACCGGCCATGTAGTACACAGCATTGTGGGATAATCGTTTATTTTAAAGGGAACATAGAGAAACTAGGAACTAGAGAAATCAAGAAAGGCTTTTTTCAATACAATTAATAGATGCACAACCTGTTCACTAGGTTATTTAACTCCACACTGAGCAATCTCCAATATGTTCAGAATTTGATAGCCAGAATCCTGTATTGCTTTGAGATGCCAGTTGTAAAGGTGTTATATAAAATAAAGTAATATATTTACAGTAATTTAAAGTATATATTTAAAGTAATAACTTAACAATATATGTAAATGTTTTATGATATGTCTTTGTTGTAAATGTCTGTAATACAGATGCAGCCATTCAAAAGTTTTTTATACATAGCATTCAGAAATACAATCGAAAATAGTTTTGTGGTGTATGCGTAGATGAAACTTTTCTAAAATGTATAACAAAATTAAAGACGATTAAAATCTGTAATCTGTAATCTTTCCACATGTAATGTACAATAAGTTCCTGCTTTGTCTAACGATGGTATCGAAGAAGAAACCTGTGCTTGATGATAATAAAGGGACTTAGAAGTCAAAGAAAATTATTTACGTTGTTTAATTTTAAACACTAAGTTATGAACGCAATTGGTGCTTCACAGCCATTGTGCATTATTGAGCTCCGCGCTTTCTCCTTTCCAATGCTACCTCTCCCTCTGACACAGTGCAGTGGGCAGAACACTGTTTTCAGAGCCTCTGATAGGGGGAAAAAAACCTGCTGATCTGTTCTACATACCAGGAAGATAACAGAATATTTTTTTTTATTCGATACGTGTGTTGTTTTTATGAAATTCGTGTATTTTAAACGTTTAATTAAGTAGTAAAAACCTTACAGTGTAAACAGAGATTCTAAGCTGATCACGAGGAAGAAAAATCAAGTGGTTATTAACTATCGAAACCTGTTTTTTAAGCTTTTAAAGTCGTGCAATGTCTAAGTAGGAACACATCATTATATCTTGTTTTTTATTTATTTTTTAAGAATTAAAATAATCATTTGACCAGCCTAATTTTAAAGACCTCTTTTTGTGAAACTTTTCACAGCCTGTACAAAAAAACTATATACACAATACTGCTGACAGCAGGAAAATTCCTATTCTTTACTCAGCAGCTTATTAAAAACAGCCCCCATGGTGTTCAAACCGATTTTCTTTACACATAAGACTGACACAGCTTCGCACTGTGAACCTGTTTTACTAAGAAAACATGTGTCCGTGGGGGAAGGTGGAGTGTCTTTTGCTGGAAGACTCGTCCTATCCTACTTTGAAAAAAACAGTGAAACCGGTTTAATTCGGCACAGCCAGCACTCCTGCAGAGAGAGATGTAAACCGCGCAGCGCCAGGCAAATGCACAACGTTAATGTAGGGCTTTCGGGCTCATGTGGATTTACGCCCTACAACCTGTGGTACCGCTGTGTACATACAGTACGAACATGTGATATTTAGCAATATAAAAAATGTCAATATACTGTAGTGTCCATAATATTTGCTATTTAAGTTTTTCAAAGAAATGTTTATTTGTTAAAAGAAAACTCACAGAGTTTGCTGGATTGAAACATCCAACCTCATGCTTATACATCAGTCACTTAAGCTGTTACGCCACCAAGGCGAATCATAAGACATCCACTGAAACAGCAATACACATATCAATATAGAACTATAGTTATACCGTTATTAATTTATTTAGATACACAAATCCATTTTTTATTCCCTATTTATCCAATTCTAAAAGTATGCTTTTGTTTATTCGATAACGAGCGTATTAGCAAAGGTTAAAAAGATCAATTTTTCACAAAGTATATAAATGTACAGTAATATGGTCAGAAGGAGCAAGTAAAAACGTTTCAAAATAACCACATGTACTGTAAGACTTTGATGCTTAAAATGTTTAGGGAGAAATGGAATACTGGTGTGTATTTTTTCTTTAAAATACCAAGACCAGCCATATACAGTACAGTTTGCATACAGTAATATGTTTATGTTCCTAAATTAATATCGTTTATGACCTTCAGATGCGTTATGTTCCTCTTCTTTTTATGCTCAGCTACTAAAATTTCCCTTTAGTGGTAAAATTCCATATAAATATTCAATACTAAGCAGATTAAAATGTGCACAGTAAAGAGATTAAATGATTAAATCTTTTCACTACTGACCAATGCACCACGAGTGCCCCTGTCTGTATTTTTGGACAGCCAATCACTTACCGCGGCATATGCTTGTGGTTAGTTGCGTGCGGTACGGGTTTGTACTGTGAACCTTGAATGGCTGCTTCTGTATATACTGTATACTGTATCATATAAATATACCACGATCCTTGAGCAGAGAATTAACTTTCTGCTGCGTTTGTGGAAGACACAAGACAACTTAAAGTCAATTGCTGGTCCGCAGTCATACCAAGCAACAGTTTAAAGGTACAGCCTTGTGGAAACAAGTTTAAACACTGAGTTTAAACACTCAAGTGCACAAAGCACGTCAGGCCAAAAACTAAGAGCACCATGGGAGCTCATTCTTTGTGTACTGAAATGTTCTTAAAAAAACAGAAGTAAACTGTAACAATTGATAAAACAACTTTAAAAGTATTGTTTTCAATTAAATTGAGCCGACAATTTAACTTACTGTGAAACCTGAAGTATTCTTCTCTGATCTTCTTTATGCTCTTCATTGTTTCATTAAATATTTCTTTGTCTTTGTGATTCTGAAGACCTCTAGTGTATTTATCCTTTAGATTCGTAAATCTTTTCATGCAATTCTTTTTACAAAGTTCATTCAGCCATTGGTCTTTCAGTTTCTAAGTGGAATGGTAAAATTTGATGGAAATTCATGTTTTAATAAGCAAAGAAAAGGGAATATAAACAATAATTACAGGTTTCCTAAAGTGCTTTTCCTAAAGTTTCAATTAACAATATGTTTGCTGCTTCAATGAAGATATACACTTTGTTCTTTCCTTTTTCTGCACTAGACCATATCTACTAAGGCATACAAAACCATAATGTCACTTTTCCCTTTATTTTATTATCAAACTTGTGCATCTATGTATTCTTTTTCTGTTAATGATAAAACAATTTGAAAAACTTTTGTGAAATGTGATACAACACACAGCATGGCATGATGAAAATTAATTTAGGAGGCGAATGTTACTTGGGAAATATTGGTGAATGTGTTGCAATGCATTGCTGTTCCTTAATGTGACACAGTTGATTTTAAAATGGAGCAACCAATGTCTCCTTCACCTCTGGTACTCTAATTCTCTATTACATCACTTCCTAAAGATCAGTAAATACCTCTGTGGTTGTCTGTTTTTTTTTCCTGGACTACTGATGGCATGAATGAGTCTTGTTGTTAACCAGGCAATTTGTTTTACTCAAGCAGGGCAAACCTTCACCATTCTTGCATAAAAAACCCATGTATTTTGGCTTTTTATACAGATTTTTAAGGAACTCGTTAACATCGGTCATCTGTGCTTTGAGCTCAGTATTTTGCTATCCCAAAGAACATATAACACACCTATCTGCTGACTAATTAATATTCATGTATGCAATGAAGGAGCTATTAATGTAAAACCTAGACACTTATACTTTCATTGCTCTTCAATAAACAGTGTAATTATTTTCACTAGATTAAAAAATTATTTAGGAAGATGGGAGATATTCAGGTTTTCAGAAAATATTAGCATTTCAGCCTTATTGATATTTATATGTAGCAAATGTGTATGCTTTTTATAAACAAAGTAAACAAGTTAGAACTATTTAACAATGAAATCAAGTACAGTATTCATTCTCTACTGATATTTTAATTTAGTATTTAGTATTTACTGACAAACTTTATTTTTTAGATTTACCTGTAACTCCTTCTTCTTTTCTTCCTTTTGATTCATGCCACTGGTATATTCCAGCTTTTTCATGAACTCCTCAATTACTTTGTCACATTTTTCATTGTAGTCTTTGCACAGTGCATCTTCATTGTGTGGAAGGTGAACTTCCATCTCTGTTACAATATTTTCCATGTTATCTTTTGCTAATAGAAATGTTTTGTTTATCCAGGCCTCATTCATTTCCAGAGCAGCTACTGTCAGACAGACATTGTCTTGTTTGTTCAGCATGTTGATGTAGGAGCGAGCCAGCTCCACAACAGCTTCACAGAGGGGAAAAGAGTAATGTCAGGTGGTGATATGTTGAGATTAAGCAAATGAGAACAAACAAAATGTGTATATTTATACTAAAAAACCATAAAAATACAACCAGTAATTACTGGAACTGACAGCACCTGTAATGCTTTTAATGCCTCAAACACTTAATAAAATAATGAAAAGTTCTTTGTAATATTTCCTGGATTTTAAAAATATTTAATAATATTACAGGGCAGTAAACATTAATATTTATAATGCTTTGTGTGAGATCCATATTTGCACTTTGAGGCATTAAGAGACACATCTGATTGACATTCCCAGACATAAAGTTGGGGCAACATGTCAAAAGAAATTAAAGACCAAGGGGCTGAGTTTCCTTTCTTCACTGAATGAGTCCAATACTGGAGAATCTTTGTGTCCTCCAGGTGCTGCTGTCAGTGGCCACATGGACTTTTTTGATATTACAGAAGCATTTCTTTCTCTCTGGGAAATCTTCTTCCACCTGGTGAAGGGGGTGAGATTACATTTTGACTTCTTCCCAGAAGATTGCTTATATCTCACTTCTTATATCTTATATATATTATATTCTTCTTATATCTTATATATATAAGAATATATCTAATATTCTTATATTTCTCAGCAGTAAAATAAGTGCTGAGACAAGTTTTTACATTTGGTTAACTGATTTTTCAGAAATTAATAAAATTAGTTTTTAATGTCGTTTACAACATTAAAAACAAAGATGGATTTTCCCTCAGCTGCTCTAATTTGTGAGCATTCCTGAAGTAATTTCCTTAATTAAAAAATACACATTCTTTCATTAACACACTTTTCATATTATTACTATCAATATACAGTAATGAAACACATTAGTGTTGCAACAATTGCAGTGATAACATTCAGAATTATTTGAAACATTAATGACGTAAAAATTCATTGGTTGTCCCTATTTAAAAAAAAAACACATTTCTGCACGAAAATGTAACAAAGCAAATAAGTATTTTCAGGGAAAATATCACATCTTTCACCAGAAACTGAGGAATAAAAATGAAACTGCAATTAGAAATCTGCAATTTAATTATTTGTTCTTTGAATTCTGATGAGGACAGCATTTTAAATTCTAGTTTCTTCAAGGTAATATAAGAAGAAGAATCATACATACAATCACAAAACATTATTGCTACAAAATGTGACGATTTTTCCTTACTATTATTTATTTAATGTGCACCAGCACTGACACAATGATCAGTGTATATCAGTGTATATACTGTAAACGTAAAGGTTTTCTCCTCCTTGCTCATGAATTCATTCCTCCCCCTGTCTCCACCTCTGCACCAGCCCCTCACTCTTCTCTGAACTGGGCTTAAAGTTTCCTCGCCCTATAGCCTGGGAACATGGCTTCAGCCAAGTCTCTCTATGCATTGACATCTTAGTTTACTCATTTAATGATCACTCTTGAATACACTATATAATTCTGGGGAACCAAAACCATGTATGATATTTTATTACCTCCCAGTATAAAAGAGGTTAATTTGTCCCATAAATATGCTAAAACAAAGGATGAAAATGGAGACATTTTCAATGTGCCAATGTAACAGACCCCTCCCTCCACCCCAACATCCTTTGCAGCAGGTCCCCTGGCTCATCCTTCTTCAGTAAGGTGGCAACACTAATCTCCGACCAGCACTGTCAGTTCCTCAGCCAGGTGTACTGTCCAAAGTGTAAAGCCAAAGTGCTAAAAAAGTGCTTTTTTACGTCAGCTCATTCCATTTTTAGAATTTGAACAAGAAAATCAAGAGATGTAATTGACAACAGTCGCATAACTGAATATCCACTGTCATTTAACAGAGCTGCTTGTGAAGGCTTTACCTCCTGGTGTGCAGACGTGACTTTTCACTGCCTTGGGAGCAGACTGTTTATCACGAACAGTGGTCACAAAGGTGTTGAGTGATGTTAGAAAGTCATGGTCTAAATCTTCATCTTTCATTTCCGGGAGGTTTCTGAAGAGGAATCAAGTACATATGTTAAAAACACTTAAGTAAGCATGCTCTTATTACCAAACTTACATATAATAAAGAAATGTAAATAGAAATTATAGTTTACTTAAATTTATAAATTATAGTTTACTTCTTAAAATGTGGATCCATCAGGTAAGATAGAATAGGATTTTAGGAACAGTAGAATGTTATAATTATTATAATAATTAGAGTGATAATTAATATCATATTATGATGTCAGGCAAATCAAAATAATAGGGGTACAGGGGTAAGACTAAGTGACAGAAAACAAAACTGTTTAGCAGAGGTGAAAACCAAATAAGGAAGAAAAGATGATCTATGAATAGATTGTGCCTCATTTGTTTTTTCCTCACCAAAACAAATCCTAATACATTAGCAAGGATGTGAGGGGACAACAAAAACAGAAGGTTTGAGTTTGAGAGGAAATTACAGACAGAAGTAAGCAGAGTCTGTTGAGTACAGATGATATTTGACCCTTCCTTTCAAATACTGTACACACACTGGAAAGGAGAAATTATATAAAGCACAGCAAACTTTCAATAACAAGAACAGAATGTTTAAGTGCTTGGCAATTCCTGAATAGTTTATTATATTATTATATATAAATAAAAAGTATACTTACTTGAGCGCTTTCCCAAGAGCTGGTTGTGGCAGAATATGAATTTCTGTTTTGTCAAAGACTTCCTTATATTTTGTCTTTGTTTCTTTATCCAAGGCATTCAGAAACTTGTCCTTAAACTTATCATGATCAAATTCTTCAAACTGGAAATCTCTTATCAGCATATAGAACAAGTTCGGAAGGTAATCTTTAAGTGACTTATTTTTCTCCTCACTGACGAAAGACATCTGATGTACAACCTGTAAGAGGCAGCTGTACTGGGTTTCAGGAAAAAAAAATCTATGACGTCACATTGATAATGGCCTTTAATTAAAAAATAGAGTTTAACATTGCTGATATTTTTAAATCACTGAACAGTTCCTATTTGAAAAATTCTTAACACTGCATCACTTACAATAAGCACTTGTCCATTTCAGAGTCCCAGGGGAGCTGGATCCTACCCAGGAATCAATGTGCAAAAGGCAGGATACACCCTGGACAGGACATCAATCCATCGCAGGGCACACACTCACACCAGGGCCAACTCTACCAAACCACTTGGTTAAGCACCTGGAGGAAACCCATGCAAAGAGTATGCAGAGAGCACCCCAAGAATTACACCAAGGGCCCAGTGCTGCAAGGCTGCAATGATAATCACAGTGCCAATGCACCACCTGGTTTTAACATGGATAATAATATTTTCTTATTTATAATCTCTTTGTTAGTCAGAAACAATAATTTTGATATTTGTTTTAAATTCCAATATAAGTCTTCATTGTCCTTTTTTTCCTGTAATGTCCTGTTGAAATGCTCCAGAAATCTGATTTTGGCTTTTATTTTGGCTTTTGTTGGACTTTTACAGTTCTAGATAATTAGATTGTTTCAGTTTCAGTTTCATATGATTAGAAGCTGTCATAAGATTATAAAAAATATTTTACAGCAGACTTCATTAACACTCTGACTGCACATATGTACTTGTGGTTCAGTACTGAAAGGGGTGAAGTGAAGTGACCCAGCAATGATATTAACTAATTCTCCAATTAGACAACTCCACACAGCTGGTACAGTAACAGTACTGGGCATCATGGGTGACACAAATCAGCATAAACAAAGATCACCACAGCTCACCCCAGAATTCACTTTAATCTGAAAACTAAATCTGCTCATGAAATTGGAAGATTATGTAAAGCTCAAGATTTCTTTTTTAGTAATTTATATTGTTGTATAGTTTAAAATGTTTTCTTCCCAAGGATACAGAATTTCTTCAATAGCGCTTCTGTCGATACATCCTTTGATGTTGAAGATTATACTGCTGGACAGCAGTGTTGTCAGTAAAAATATAGTCTTATCAGTTATGAGCCTATTTTCACAGTCATCCAATCCCTCAGTATCCAGAAGCAGGAGACAGGCATTTGTGTGGAAAGGGTGTGGTCTGGACCACATCCAAATGCCTTTGGTACATCCTTCCACTCCATGTCCAACTTTGAATCCTTGGTCTTGGTTAAAGAACCGAGACAGCAGGTAAGACTTTCCAGTCCTGTGCTTACCCACAATGCCAATCACCTCTGCAACACCTGTCATTCCTGACAGAACTTCAGCTGCCCTCTCATTGAGTACAACTTTATCATTCTGGATCTCAATGAATATCTGTGGAGTTGCCATCATGCCTATTCTGCTCCTGGTAAAATAAGAGAAAACTGACTTAAGAATACATTAACTCATTTTTCACTATTTTATACTATGTGAATTTTGTAAAAATTCTATAGGTTCTGATTCTTATTAATTCATTCAGGATACCTGTGCCACAACAAATTGACTGTAAAAACATGTATACGTACTATAGCTGTCAACAGTTAATGTATATTGATTAGTCTTACACATTATCACAATTCCTTGAACCAGCAATACAAATTGATTCTGAAATTTGCATTATAAGTCAAAGTCATAACTTGGAAGTGATTATATAATGGAACAGTGTTATAAGTTGGGGACTAACTCCTGATTCAACAGCAGCTAGGCAACATTCATTATTTTGTGATCACAAATAACTTAAGGGAGTAGACAGAGTTCTGATTTATGCAAGATTATTTGAAACCATGAAGTCAGCTCTGACTGGATGGCATAAAAATGTGACCTGTGGGAAAACTGGTTTGCCTATGGTTATACTCGATTAGAGCAATATAAATATGAAAAATGCCATTTGGCTAATTTTCCCATTTGGTAGTTAGTTAATTGATCTGGGGACTCATTCAGCTGTTTCTTGAAAAATAAAGACAGGTGTCACATAGAAAACAAAATAAATTCACCTCCCAAATCACCTCCCAAATCTCTAATCACCACCAGAGGGCCCCACACGAGAAAACCAATATCACTCTTCCCTAACAGCCAAGTGAATATCTCTCTAATCATCATCACCTTTAATTAGGAGCATTATATTAAAGGCTCAAGTGGCTACTTAAGCATTCATGCCAGGACCATGAGCCCTCAGCTCAGAAAATCCTCTCTTCTCTACTTCAGAGAAATAAAATCCTTAACTGAGTTTTAACATTTGCCCTAAAAACCTTCCGAAAAGCTAAATATGGAGCGACTACACGCTGACTTTCTACTTCTGTCTGGGATATTGAGCCTGAAACCGGTGAAAGGTGTCGCTAAAACCCACACAATGTCACACAGGCTGTTAAATTTAACCATATTACTGTCTAGCTTGTTCCAAACTTTGCTAACAAGTCTGCATGCCTGCATCTCTGAATAATGGGGTTATTATATTATACTTTGTGTTTCTACAAAGGCTAGAAGGACTGTGAACCTCTCTCAAGGAGAGATAAGAATTGTACTGAAACAGACATAAAACCATTTAGCCATAAACAAAACAGGGCTAGTGATTCTCAAGTCAAGAGAGGTGATTTCCCAACACCTGACACGAGGCCATAATTTAAGGGCCACTACTTAGTAAGAAATGCAAGAAGAACTTTTTTTAAGATTCATTTTAAAGGAACTGCCCAAACATACCTTAAAATCATCCATAAATAGATATTTTATTTATCACATTTAAAAGAAACAGAACCAACTGCATTAAACTAAGAGAAACAATGGATATCTGAGCAAATGCCTGTAACTACTGTATCACTTGTATGGTCTTAAATTAAAGGGCAATTTATAATTAAATAGATGGAACAATCGGAATCCTGGTTACAACAAGCATTACTGAAAGGATTTTTCAGATTATTCTGATCCATCAACATCGATTGAGGGTCCAGGTTTGAGTCTAGTGAATACATGAGGATACAATCCTCTCCAATTGCTTGTAAAGCAAGTCAGAATTTTGACCTATTAAAATTGCATCCTTCATTCTGTATTGATAAAAGACTATATTAAGTACTGGATGTGTTGCCACATGTTTCATTCCCTTACGAAAGCTTAAACCTAAATTATTAAATTAAAATACAATATAATTCATCATTATCATTTCAGAAATAAACAGGCTGTACTTGTTTGGTATCAAATGAATGGGCAAAGCATGAGTAGGTCAGAAATCTAATAATCTAATATTAAATTTGTAAGTTTTACTCAGAAGAAGTTTTGAGTTTTCTCAATTATTGGATATTTTATCCTGTCTTTCCTGTTAGAAGCAATAAAAATTTCTGAAAGAGAGATATGCAAATCACAGGTTTGAACTGGCCAACCAGAACCCTGGAAGAAAAGACTCTGGTATGTCTTTGTCTGAGGCTAATCAATAGAGCAAGCCAAGGGCCACACTTTGGAAGTCTGGAAGTTTTAGAAGACGTTAGGTCCTACTAGTGGATGTCAAGTCTAAAGGAAGTCAACAGACAAGGGAGAAGAAGTAACAAAGAGCTCAGCTAGACAAGAGGAGTAAAGTCTGATCCGCTGCTCCACCCTCTCCAGCCAGCAGCCCATCTACTTGAGCTCCACAGCAACTCTGGATCAGCTTCTGAGCAGAGTCACAGCAGTCTTCTACTTAACAAATCCGCACCAGATGATGCCTACTTCCCCGCTATCCAAGACATAAGCAATACAGACGCAAAGCTTTTTTAGTTTGCACTGTTCCTTAATATATATATTTATTAACTTTGTGTTTGGTTTATCTTGATAAAGACTTAATGTAACATGATGCCTTCTGCCTCAAATTAGAATTTGACTTTGTTAACACTACTCTATAACTTAGCAACTTGCACTTTTCAAATTCTCTATTTCCAACCATTTCCACTTTCCTTTCCAAAGGCCTTTGTTGTATTAATTGTATTTCTAATAAACTCATCTGTTTTAATAAACTGAAGGAATCTGGATTTGAATTCACACAGATCAACCTCACCTTTATCTTGAATTTGGAATGTTCAGCACAGTGTTAATTATCACATTAAACTGGCTGTGTTTTCAGAGGATATGGTCATCTAAGGGTTGGTGTGGTGATAAACACCAGATCACAAGACCTGTTTTATCCTTCTATTGGTGTTTCAGTAACCTAGGACACATGGTTTTGGACTTGTGCTGGAAAGTGCTTACAGCAGTGCCTAAGCTTTGGTCACATGTGCTGTACATGATTTACTGAAGATTCAGGCAACCCTCCAAAACCATCTGATGCACAGCTTCCTGTTCTCAGCTTTACATATAGTTCCATGTAGTCCTCACTTGTGTCTTCTAATTTGTATTTAATTGTGATGAATTTGTCAGTGCCTTTGAGGATATTGAATACTTTATCAAATCCCCTTGATCTTCTCTGTTCAAGACATAAAGGCTTTGGTCCTTCAGTCTGTCAGTGTAGGACATTCTCCTGAGTCCCAAACTGTATCTGGTAGTTATCAGACCTAATTCTAACAGAAATATATATATATATTGTTGTTGTTTTAGTGTGGTGACCAAAAGTGTACACAGTATACCAAATGAGGCCTTACTATTACTATATTGTGTGATTTTAACCTTTTAGTACTCCTGTTTGTCATATGTCCAGAGGCCATTTCCAGATGGAATAATGTCCCCTGAAACATTCTGTATTAATTTTGTAAGTTCAGACAGTTGAGGCCTGGTTGACAGCTTAAATTGAAACTAATATAACATTCCCTGATTTGCATTCTGCTCTAATAGATGTATAATCTAACATTTTGTTTTGCGTTTCTTTCTTAATGTTTTTATTATTTCCAGCAATTGTCTAGAAGATATGTGCTCATATTATCCAATGTGTATACATTGCATGTTCATGACTCGCTTGTGAGCATGTTTCCACACCTGTCTTTTCCTGATAATAACAGCAAAGCTGACCCATGTAAAACTATCCTCACTGTGAGGAAAAGGACTGCCTACCTTCCTCTTCTCAAGAAAATATGTTACACAGGCTCCACTGTGACTCTGCCATGTAGGAATGTTAATTAATTTGGGTAGTGTGGTGTCTCTGTGGCTAAGGATCTGCACCTATGGCTGGAAGGTTGCCCGTTCGTATCCGGTGGCAGGAAGAGGATTCCTGCTCTGTTGGGCCCCTAAGCAAGGCCCTTAACCCCAGCTGCTCCAGTGGTGCTATATAAATGACTGACCCTGCACTCTGACCCCACGGATTCTTTTGATAGTAAGTAAAGAAATAGTGTGTAGAGTAGGAGGAATCCACTGTAGTGGACTAAGGGGTATAGTGTGAAGGTTGTGAAAGCTGGTGGCTATGTGTGTGAGTTCCCCAGACCACAAAGGAGGTTGACATTTCTCCTGGAGAAATGTCTGCAGTGCCTCAAGCATTCAATTCCATCATACCCAGTCAACTGGTGACAAAGCTCAGGGGATTAGGTCTGTGCAACTCTGTCTGCAACTGGCTGCTGGACTTTCTTATCAAGAGACCACAGGTGGTGCGGATAGGCAATAAAACATCAACACCACTCACCCTGAGCACTGGAACCCCACAAGGCTGCTGTCTGAGTCCAAGGTTGTACTCCCTGTCCACTCACGACTGCACAGCAAGACACAGCGACAACCGCATCATTAAGTTTGCAGATACCACCACTATAATAGGACTGATCAGTGATGATGACGAGTCCACTTACAGGGATAAAGTTGTACAGCTGCTTAGGCACTGCAGAGAATGGTCAATATGGCCCAGAAGATCATCGGCTGCGGTCTCACCGAGATTAAACAGCTCTATGAGGACCGCTGCTGTGGTAGAATTCTGGCCATCACAGAGGACAGTCACCACCCTGGGCATGAGCTCTTCACCCCACTGCCCTCAGGCAAGAGATATAAGAGCATACGGACACTGACCACCAGATTCCTCAATAGCTTCTACCCACAAGCAGTGAGACTGGCGAACACATTTAGCCATCCCCCTCGGACCACACCTACACTATCACCATCTACCTCTTTATGATTTCTTATCTATTGCACATCTCCAGGCATTGTTTACACGTCTGTATTGTGTACATTCAAACTGTCTACATGTTTACTTGCACATTGTCTATTGTTTGTTTGTATATTGTCTTGATGCACTGTTTGCACTTTGTTTTGTTTTTTACACTTGTTTTACAATCGAGAGACTTTCTGTAAGTAAGAATTCCATTGTATCAGTACCGGTTACATATGGCAATAAAGTTCAAGTTCAAGTTCAAGTACAAGTCGGAAGGGGAGAGAAGGAAGTGAGTGAGACTGGGGACTCATTCTGAAGGAGTGCTGAAGGCCCAGGGCTGTGGAAGTGGCAAAGCTGCTTGTCAGGCTTGTGTGAATGGAACTTAAACCATGTGAATCAACAGTCTATGTGTAAAACCAGTTAAAGGCCTAGCCCCCCAGAGGTCATTTCTGCCTGTAACAGACGACTTCTCAAACCCAGCACTGCAGAGACTCGCAGTTTATCAATATGAATAAAACTCAGCAGGAGGATTTTTCCTAAAGACTTCTCCTCCTTCAAAAGCTCAGGACATATGAACAGTGACTCACTCACCTGGGAACTGACAGGCAGCTGTAGCACCAGACAGTTGCACAGAGAAATTCAATATAAGAATTGCACTCTCCATTCAACAAGATATATTAACATGTCCAACAACTGCATAGCTGCTTGTTTTAATTTTCATAGTAAGGGACACACTGTCACAAATACAGAAAGGGCTCTGTTTCAGTCTCATTACGTTTGTTTCCACTGTGCATTTAAAACAGCCTTAAACTTTGAATAATACAATTTTATCTGTCAACATTGTAGTATGTACTGCATATTTCCAAACTTCAGTATCTCAGATTTACTGGTTTAACTGTAATTAACAATAAAACAGGACGGTTTTGAGACTTTATCTACTTACATGGGATCTCACTTGTTTAATGTTTTGATAATTTAATATCCTTATTTTTAACTTAATCTCAGCAAAATGTGTTTCCAGTGCTTTGGGTTTTACAAAAGAAACACAAATCTGGAAATAATTTCTCCTGGTGGCATAACTCAAGGGACCAATTGCATCGACCCCAAAGCAGCGAACCAACTGGAGTTCAGCCTGTGCAAAACTAGTGAGCAAACTTAAGATCAAATGCAATGAACATGGCTGAAATTTGTCCACAGCTCCATTCTGAACCTGTCCTGAATTGCAATGAACCCAAAGTAACAACTGCTGCCCTCTAGATATTATTGTAGTAGTAGATTAATTTAAACCACCTCTTCACAGGTTTTAAGCAACTCAGTAGCGGACTAAGCACTGGATCCCATTAGAACTTTCCTGAACATAGTGGAAATGATACCTTCACTAAATGATGAACTTAGCATCTTTAGCTTGACATTTATTGTAAAATTTACCTAAAATTGCTTTCCAGACACAACAATTATTTATCAATACAAGTATTTATTAATAAAAGTGTAATCTGTTAATAATGAAGTTTAATATCTATCTTTATCAGTAGCTGTACTACAGATAATGCATGTTTAACCTAACACTAACCCTTTTGTATGTGATAGTTAATTTTTCAGATAACCAGGGGAGGGAAGAGAACTGAAATCAAGGAAATACAAATTGAAATGTAGTGTAATTCTTACATGTGTTCTGTTACATCTGGGAGTTAATTGAATAGATTTGTTGTATTTTTCTTTGCGATTTGAGTCTTCACTTGTGTTTCTCAGGGAAAGCAGGGATATTGGGGATGCAAAGAATAAGTTGTACTGTATAGGCAAAGGTATGGGTAAGTTAAAGAAAAAAAACATATTATTAAAAGTGATAATCTAAGACAATTCTTTGGAACAGTGTCCTTTCTCGTATCTGTGGCTGTGGTCCAACAATAATGGTGTTGAAATGTGCGGAAAGATTTGGAGACGAACAGGAGACCCATCCAGTCGGTAACAGGGTTGAGCAAGACCGCACATGCCTCAGTGACGGTGCTGTTAATGGAATAGTACACACACAGACCACATGAAAGGCAAGGAAAAGGTGGTTTTAAAATTTCAAGATCAGAGGAACAGCAATTAACTGAAAAGATCTGTTACAGAGCTCTAAGTTTTTCTTTTTAGAGCTGTAAATGTAACTTGTTTTTGTAGATCAAATCCACATATTGATGTTAATTCTATTTAAAAAATAAAATGACTAACGCTGTTCGACATTAGATGATGCTTTGTGTAACATTTGTTTTCACTCAGCTGTAAGGAAAATGCACTACGCGCCTTTATTTTAATTAAAAACTCTTAATGTAGATGAGTTGTACAACAAACATTACAACAAATGCAGCCCCTGAAGTTGCATAACATTTACGTTAAAATTATTGCAGACACAAAAGTAGCTTATGCCTATTATAACACCGAAATAGCAATGTGTTTGCTTTATTTGTCTGAAGGATCTCTGTATGAATCAGTATAACTTATCAATGGAAATAAAAACTGCTATAATACATGTTCAAGCTTAACACGCAGCTGCTATTATAGTTTGTTCGTTTGTGATTAAATGCAATTGAGTATCTCATAAGCAGTTACCTTCTCTGGTTTATTTCAATATAAATGCCGTTCTTAAATTCAAATTAACATTAAATTGCCAAGAACATTCAGTTATATACTAACACAAGATAGATAAATGAATAATTATGGCTGACATATTAACGCACTGAACAGACTAATTGAAAAGCTCTGATTCAGAGCACCGGCAGTTCTTGCTAATTTGAACAACAACGATGCTGAACCCTCAGCACCGTACTAAACACAAGTTCATTTGGTCCCCAGCTTTTTTTGGTCCCCAGCAGTTTTCGTTGCATCTGAACTCAGAGCTGGAAATGATCTCCTGATAGTACCGCATTAAGTACTCCGGAGCTTAAGCAGAGCGTGCTAAATCTGAAAGTTCGTTGAAATTGAATGATCTTGACACAGCGGCCTGTCTTGTAATCATGAGCCGAAAAGGTCGAAAGATACATCCTCACAATAAACACCTTTGCATTTCTGGGCACTTGTGCCATCGTTACTAATCTATTCTATCTGTGCTTCCAAACTATTCAATGTCGAGATTTTGACAGCTACATTTATGTATATGAAATACAAAGGCAAACATAGGATTAGTGGGACTATTAGAAGCAGAACTAGAAGAAAGCAAAAACATTATAGGAGTCCCATTTACTAAGGTGTATTTGCCTAGATTTTAGTTCACTTCACTCCATAGAATATTAATCTACGTCACAGTATGTCTCCCAGAAATCTATCACAAATTATCAAAATGATGACACTTGCTTCAAGACTGGAATACAATTTCAGTTTTATATTTCAATACAGTATATTAACAGCCACTAATGTTTAAATTAAGTTCATATTAACGATATTATTTCAGTAATGCGTTTCTCCGTCATTCAGAACTTTCCCTTGCGATCCGCTTAGCACTGTACTAACTTGGTTAGTGTAGTAACCTCTAGACGGCAGCAGCTGTTTGTGTTTGTTGCAACAGAGGATATATTTTAGTGCAGAGATAGCGACTAATTTCAGCTGCCAAGTCCTCTGCAATCGGTATTAGGAGTGATTTCCTTCGCTCACCTTTGTGCCGGAATCGGTCAGTACGATTCAATTTCTGTGCGGTTCCCCTCTGGTCCTGACCACAGCTCAGTTCTACAACGATGATCTGGTGTGCACAATAAATCAGCTATATTATATGTTGCTTTTAACCACAAAAAAATGCATTTGTGTTAGTCAGTTAGGTTAAATATTTTTATATCTGTAGCTTCTCCGATAAGAGGAGAAATCAGAAATGATAAAATGTCTAATTTAAAGCAAACAGATACCCATTTCTCTAACGTAAATGTGGGTGGAGACACTTCTATGGATTTTGTATTGTTTCAAAGTATTTGAAAATGAAATTAGAACGGGAGTTCTTGAATCTGTTTAACGAATAATCTCGCTTTCTCTATAATGTAAAAGGTGCAGGAAGAGATTCTTTTATGCTTAAAACATTAAGATTAAAAGGTTGAACGATGTTTAACGATGCTCTGCTTGTGCCATTTTGTGAACATTCTGCACTATTGTTCTTCATAGAGTGATGTTTATTACACATTCAGGGAAGTCATTAAAAAAATGATTATCTAAATTTCACTATAAATGACGATTTTCATCCATCTATGTCTTTAAAATTGGTTTAAGGAAGTCTTTAGATCCTCGACAATTTAAAAGATGAGTTCAGTGGAAATGTGTGCTTTACTAACTGAGAAGACCCCTTTGCACAGTTTTTACTACCCCTTTGCACTACCTTAAAGTACTACAACGCGTATTTTTCCCCTTTTACACTTAATTAAGCTCAGCTAAGCCAATTTGAAGGGGGAAACTATTTGTTTTCAGACCAAAGCACCTCTGCGGTACAGAGGCTCTCTGAGTTGGGTTCTAGATTTTCACTCGATTGCTCACTCCTCTCACACCTGTATCATGCAGTGACAGCATGGTCTTGCGCGGTGGCGGATCCTGTCTGCGATTCTCTTTAACTTGTTATCCGATGTAAACACGCTTGATCATCAAAACAAGGATAAATCGTGACTTTATTTCAAAATGCTTGTTGCTGTCAGATATGTGGTGACTGACTGGAAAAAAAGATTTTCAGTCCTAATCAGATTTTAATTTCCTCGAGGGCCACATTTGCTTCGGAAGAAAGGCCAGATGGCCAGACACTGGGAGGGTAGGTATTTTATGATGGAGGAATACGTAATAAACAACACAATTTACACTTATAATAAATTAAATGAAACCCCTTATATTGTAATATTCAAATGAACAAATAGAACTAGAAGAAATATTCACATACATGTGTGCAAATTTAATGCGATATTTGGAATTGCTTCAGTGACAGAATGTCCTCAAATTCTGGTTCAAACGTAGTCGCCCCCGAATCAAAATCTGCTTAAGGTGCTCATCAGAAAGTTATGTTCAACATTTGGATTTTACATATTTCATCTTTGTAAATGTTTGTTCACACAAAATGTGGAGGCAGAAGACAGAAAACGTTAGAAAAGTTGCTCGTGGAATGTTCTTAAAACACCTTTCAGGCAGTGATTTATATGTTTAACAAATCATTTTCCTTAAACAGATCCCTATACAAGTTATTCGCAGCAAAGTCAATTACTTCGAGCGGCAACTCAGGCTGAAGATCTTCAACTTCACTTGCAAAAGGGTTCTTGAACAATCTTAGGTTCTGTGAGATACTGTTAAAATCTTGAAAACGGTCCTGAAATTGCTGCTTCAAATGTGAAATCACATGTAAAGCGAACGGAATCGGAAAAGGTTCGGCACATTCATTTCTTTCATTTACTTTTCACAAGTTGCGAACTGAACAAAATTGTTTGCTGCCACTTGTTTGTCCAAAAAGAATTATTGTCTGAAGAATTTTTGTCTGAAGGATTTTACGAGTGAAAACAAATCTGAAATTATAGAATCTGAAACAAATCTGAAATTATAGAATAGGTCGTGTCCTTTGAGTCATGAAAATATCGAATTCTGTGCGTAATTCACTAAATCTCTAGTACTTGGCTTTGCTGATCCAGCGAACCCCTCAGTGGTACGGAACGTCCAGATATTCACTCTCGATTTCAGATAGGACGTTTTTAAACTGACGACGATTAAGGGAGGACTGTCATATAAAATTCACTGTCACTATCCATTACTTCAGATAATTGTAATTTTTTACCGCACAAAGCCTGCTGATGAATGATGATGAATACAGTGCAAAATAATCGTTTTTTCCCGGGTCTTCTGTGCGACGAGCAGTTGTATTAGATGACAGGCATATTTGTTCGAGCAAAGCAACTTTTTCTTTGTATATGCTGCCCATCAGTAAATAGTTTCCCTGCCTTAGCTATGACGTGCTATTTTGAAACTCGCCCTTACAATGGATTCTGATTGTTGTGATCGCTTTTTTAAATATTTCACGCTGATAAATTAAGTTTTTCTTCAGTGCTTCTACTTTATCTGAAAGCATTTTGCCAATCACATCTGAGTATTTCTGTGCTTCGTATCGTAATGCCTTCGGATATTATATTCCTTGAGAACAGCGACGGTTTCTCTGCGTATTAAGCACAACGCTTTGTTATTGCTTTCAATCACGAAATAGTTTTCTTATTAAAAATACGGCACTCTTCGTCAACGTTTCTCCACTTAGCTCGTGACATTTCGATGTAAAATAAACAATGCAAGAAAACTCACGCACAACAAACGTGAACCTGAGGTAAAGGTTATTTAATTTAACACTTGCGCGTAAGCATGCAGTGGTGACGCTTTCCTCTGTTCTCGGGCCGGATAAAGATACCGTAGGTTGGAGACACTTGGGTTAATCCATTCGATCGCTGCATATTGTTAAACA
The DNA here is from genome assembly GCF_055471065.1 of Atractosteus spatula. Lineage (NCBI taxonomy): Eukaryota > Metazoa > Chordata > Actinopteri > Semionotiformes > Lepisosteidae > Atractosteus > Atractosteus spatula. The sequence goes on along the minus strand of NW_028296691.1, from coordinate 26,119 downwards.
CGGTGAACTCAGCGTTCTGTATAATGCGATTCTGTTTAAAACCGTTCCTACAGCTGTATCTGAACAGGAGGAGGAGACAGTTCCAAGCTGTACAGCTCTATCCTGTCCGGCGCCCTTTACCCTGGAGTTTTCGATAGTTACGTTTAAATCTCCTGTCAGTAACAAAAAAAGCCTAGACTCCAAACTAATCTCATTTCTTGTACTTGAAACAGGTCCAGAGTGGGAGATCTTTCTATTAGTTTCAAAACTATTATTAGTTCAGATGTATTTAAAGCAGAAATCTAACATGCCAGCAATCTGCGCCACACGATACCTCCTTGTCTGAAGGCTGTGCTGAGTTTGAGATTGTGACTGATCGAAACAAATGATCATCTCACCTGTATCCTCCGGTCCTCCTCTGTGGTGCGAATCTGTAAGGTGGTGAAGGAGATTACCGCGCTGGAGTTTTATAGACACACATTTCCTTTCACTTTCGAGTTTTATCATGACTAGAACAGGGAGTAAGTAACTATCCCTCCTTTCACTTTCAACTTTTCATACTGATAAACTACTCGCGGAAATCCCAGAGAAAGAAAACTTCCTATAGAGACTACTACATTTTTCTAATATAAAACTTTGAAATATAAGCACTAAACAGTTAATCATAACAGGTTTTAGACTACTTTGTATGTTAATTGAATTGTTTCCATAAAGCACCTGCAATTGAAACAACTCACATAATCTGGTTATATTAAAGGGTCTAAGGTGCAGTTCATAAACCTGTCTAAATATTGTTGGATTGGGATTGATGGGTTAAACTAGTGTAGCGCTCTTGCCCAGTGGTGAGGAGGAAGTTTGGAGATACTGTGGAAATGTCTATAGAGATAGGCCCCGTAGAAATGTGCAGTACACAAAATATGTCAGTTTACTTTGACTTTATCCTGTCCATACAGACAAGATTATTTTATTCTCAGAAACTAACCACACAGTGCTCTATAACCACCAATGAGGACAATGTCTGAACAAGTCAAGTCTTTATCTGTAGCTGGAGACATACTGTATCAGCAACAGCCAGTCTCGTCTCTTCTGTGACCTCTAGCATACCTCCTGTCTGACATGATGTAATTGTTTTAACCCTGTGTACCGTACATTTCTTTACACAGAAAAATACTTAAATTACAATTGCAATCAGCTAACTCCCGTCAGAGCCCTGACTCCTAGAGACCCTAACTAAACGCAGCCAAGCCGCCTCAGAAAGGTCCTTTCCTGTAGCATCAAGGATAACCACACAGTTGACAGCAGGACATAGGGAGGACCCTAGCTAAGAATGGAAAAGGCCCTGCAAATAATTTCACAGTGCGTCCTCTAAACCACTGCTTGTTACGAAATAGCAGAGCCCTATGCAGAAAACCATAACGATCTCCAGAGATGTAGTCGATATAACAATCCGAGGTCCGAAAGCCGTATTAAACAAGCTGGTGCAAAAGTACAAAACCAGATGTGGAGCCATGAGGAAGCCGAGAGTAGAAACCAGAATGATACCCAACGTACAAAAACCAAAACCAGGAGACGTAGTCAGAGAACAAACCAGGGTCAGGAAGCCAAAAACCAAGTAGTAAGTCGTAGTAAAAATAGAAGTAGCTCTAACCAGGAAAAACCCTCATATGAGCCCAGGGGAGAGTGTGAAGAAGCATTAAGTAGGCAGGGGTAAATGGGCAAATTGGGAACTGTGTTGGAATGTGAGGTGGAATGATGAGTCCTCCGGGGCCGTGGCATAACAGTATGGAGTTTTCTTTCAGCAAGTGAGTCTCCTATTCCTGTGAATTGTGTAGGTCCACATATTAATGCCTGCAGGTTTTCAGTGTGACTGGATTGTTCAGGTGGGTGTTGGTGCTGTAGTGAGTCTCACCTGAGAACCGCTCTGACTCATCTGTAATGGAGAGGAGACTCTGGGGTCTCAGGTGCTGGGTAAGCTAAGCTATCTGAGCTGAGACCTGGGCCGTTAGAAATAACGGACAGACAGGATAAAGTGAAAGTTTAAGCTGTCCTGGACTGCTAATTAAAATAGTTAACACCTCAGTACTACTGTAATAATTACAGAGGTGAAGCTCAGCCTTATTGTCATGGTCACTGCTAACTGAAGTGATAAAAACCCACTATGGAGGTGTAGCGGCAATGCTTGTTAATAAGACAGAATTAAGTGTTGGTATGCTGTCCTAAGGGAGGCCCCATCTCACCCTCCATCTCTGTGGTGCAGCCACAGAGAAAGTATTCATGCAGGCTGATTTAGGATGTTTTCTATTGATAAGGAACAAGCTCCCAGACGGGGATGCACTTAGCTAAGCCTGGCTATCATGATCAATGGTCATCCATTGGCGCCTATCAGTCTAGGGAGTGCCAAATGGACATCTGGACTGCATTCTTAAGTGTCAAGAGTAAGTGACTTATATCTCACCTTGACCAACCAATCAGGGACTGGCAGGGTGTGGTAATACCACGTGGGTCTCCAATGCCCGCCAATCTCTCAACCAATCAGCACACATCTGGGTCTTGGTCAAAAAGGGAGCGCAAGCTCAGATCGGGGCTCTCCTTGGCCATTTTCGCGCATCCTCAGAGACAATCACGTGACAACTGCTGTTGTCTGCAAAGGGACTTGGACTTTGTTCTAAGCGCGAGGCCGAGGATCCCGTACGTACTCAGAATTCTACCAACGGGAATGCTCCGCTTGATCAACGGCAGCCTACAGTTGGACCCTCGTCGACAACCGGAATAGCTTATTCAGAAGCAGCGCTGGACCGGGAACGAACCAGCTTCTTCCCAGGCAAAAGAGTGACTTGTGAGGACTCGCGGTCACACTCTGTGCATAGAGACTTTCTACTAGCCAGCCGGACTGCTGGTAGATCCCCTCGGAGCAACGACTGCCCTGCACGCCGCAGTCAGATTCCTCTGCCCGTCCTACTCCAAGCTGCTCCTCGACTGGTTGGCCGGTAGCCAGAGGACGCCAGGACAACGCCCATTGGACAACCGCTGCAACAGAGGCTGCAACAGAGCCTGTCAGCTGGTTTGGTGTTCGTGCCGGGAGATTCCACATCCATACACAGTGGATAAGTAAACCCCATGTTCTACATTGCGTCTCGAGAATTCAATTGTACCTCAACACAAGTTGTTATCAATTTAATTCATGAGTAATGTATTTACTTCCGAGTTTAGAGTAACAGTGGGTAATAACACTGATTAGCGATTTGGTAACCGAACGATATATATTGACATATATTCTCTGTTGTGTATCTCTTTGTGTTGGCATCTCTTCGAGATTATATACCTTGTATATTGATAACCCTCACAGTAAGGTCTGCCGCTCGTATCCAGGCAGACTAGTATATGTTTGGTGCACAGTTTATATTAATAAATGTATCTCGTGTATTGAACCCGTGTGTGTGCGTTGTTAGTTGTTCTGACGATTGATTTTCTAAAAGCCCCAACGAACAACCTCGTGATTACTGCTACAATTAATAATTGTCTCAGTAAACCCATCAAACCACTACAAGACCAAGGGCAGTGGGCGGTGCCCGGCAAGAGGGGCAGAGGCGGTAAGACATGATGCCGAGAAGCATGAAGCGAGGGGGATTAGCTCAAATGGTAGAGCGCTCGCTTAGCATGCGAGAGGTAGCGGGATTGATTCCCGCATCCTCCAGGTCTGAGTTTGGAGCTCCAGGAGCCCGGTGCTCTCGTTTAGCCTCTGCAACTTCTGACAGGTGCTCCTCCGTTGCGGAGAGAATGTGCTTCAGTTGTCAAGCGTTGAAGGGCCACACCTCCTTCCCAACCTCAGTCTGCACTGAGTGTGTCTCCAGCATTTTCTCGTCCAATTTGTCAGCTTAGCAAGTGAAAAGTATATCCGAGTGAAAACAGTGCTGATAATACTCTCACAGATTGTTAGAAGACGTGCTTTTGATCATCGATTGCTTAACAATCACATTCGTTCGACTTGAGCCATCAAGCTCGTAGTTTTCCTTCAAATCTTGAAAGCTCTCAGTGAGAACATCATAGGCTGCAGGACACCCCGTAACTTGAGTACTTCAACAGAAAGAAGAGCAGACAGCTCCACAAATATGCGAGGCGCAGAGAGCGCAAGGCGAGCCGCACACGTTTCGGTGGCTGAGAGAGGGCAGTTTTTGCTTCTGCATTTCCCAAGTAAGGACGCATGACAACAAGCAATCGCGGTCCTCATCTACGACATAGTGGTGATGAGTTCTCAGGACGTGTTCTTTTGAACGAGCAATGAGGTTGCCGCCTTGGACGGCTGACTGCACACTCTCATTGTGCCACGTGATGAGAATTCACCAGGCTCGTTCAGTCATTAGTCACATTCCATTGTTTGCCATAAGCAGACACTGCGAAGTGATGTGGATATCAGTTCCCAGATTTGTGGACGAGGAGGAAAGGAGCACACAAGGGCGCGCCCGGGAGTTGAACCCGGGACCTCTCATACCCTAAGCAAGAATCATATCACTAGACCAATGAGCCACAGCAGCACTTGTCATTTCAATCTGTCAGCAAACTTGAGGACGGGGGAGAGGCGTCATTCGCTCGTCCAGTCAGACCTTCATCAATTAGTCAAGAATGCCGCAATTACACGACTGCCTTGCAGACGAAGGGCAGTGAACTGCGCCCGGTAAGAGGGGAACAAGCGGCACTAGGCGACACCGAGGCATGAGCCCCAGCGAGGGGGGTTAGCTTGCGTGGTACAGCGCTCGCTTTGCATGCGAGAGGTAGCGGGATTGATTCCCGCATCCTCCAGGTGTGTGCTTAGAGCTTAATGTGCCGAAAGGTGTCCTTTAGCCTGTGGTCACGCCTTGCATGGAGAGCGTCGTGCAGCTGTCAAGCGTTTCGCAGCCACGCCCCCTTTTCATCTTCTCTCTGGCTTAAGCGTCTCCGCCATTCTCTCCTGACGTTTCATGTCAGCATGTCAGAAGTCCGAGTGACGTTTTTAATGGCTGAGTGAGGGCACGATGCTGAAGCAGAGAGGCCACTTCAGCCAGAGAGACTTGTGCTAGGTGAGTTCTGAAAGACGGACTCGCAACAGAAACAGACCAAAAATGTATTGGTGAGACAAACACTTGCGGCAACTGGTCGCTCATAACCACGTCTGGAATGCGTGACTAAAGAACATTCACATTCAGAAATAAGTCAAGAAATTTGCCATTACTTTCGCTCGCGCTGCTGTCAGCCTGCCCATGTTGCCAAAGAAAGATTCACTCGGCGTCAGCATGACAGAACAGCGATCACTTCAAAACAATGCTCCACACTCCGTAAGCAAGAACTTCAGTGTTTGCAGTCACCCGATATGCCGATGGTCAAAGGAGCGCAAAACACGAAGCATCAAAAGACAAGATGAGTTGATGGAAAGAGCATTGAATTGATGAGCACAAAAGTTCAGCTCGTACAATAGGCAACGAAGGTCCCGGCATCGTCATCGCACTTGAAAGGACTGCCTTGCAGACTAAGGGCAGTGGGAGGTTGCTGTTGTGAGATGGAGGCATTGGGATGGTGGGCCGAGATCTATTCTTCTTAAGGAATTCTTCATCGTGAAAGATCGGTCCACAGGTCATCTAAAGAACTTACAAATTTTTTGGACTCAGGGAATCATGTGCTACTGAAGGGAGTGAAGTGCTGAAACACATGACATACCCCCTTGATCTCACATGCACAATTCTGCTGCAACATGCACAGCTACCGTCCACACCAGGCAGTGGGGCTTCAGCAGAATTTGCTACGCCACCTGCAATTACATATCCAGCTGCACACATATACATGGCCCCTCTGTCCTTTTCAGGATCTAAAAAAAAAAAAGCATAGCGTGGTTTTCCTGCAACCTGATTGACCTCATCTCCCTCAGAATGTGCCCCGCTGCATTCATTGCTGAAGCAGGACGGAGGCTAACGGACATGCCAGAACAGTGAGGTTCAGCGATCTCTCCAAAATATTGTGGTTGTAGAGGAAGAAATATGGTTTAAATTGTACCTTGGTATTTCAAACTCTCCCTAGAATGTTATCCATTTCTATTTTATTTTGATAGGAACTGTTAAAAGGCTAATGACACTAGATGAAAAGAGAAGAAAGAAAACACAATGTTTCGGCCGTGGAGCCTTCTTCAGGTTTGAGGGCTCCACGGCTGAAATGTTGTGTTTTCTTTCTTCTCTTTTAAGCATGGAATAGACCTATTACTTGTTCCTTTGCAGCCTAAAACATGCTGACACAGCTCCCCACCTGAACTGCTAATAATACTAGATGCCTAGTAGTTTGTGGTACTTGGTTATTGTCTTATGTTTGCTCAAACTGCATATGTGTGATTGCATATTTTTGTGTATTTTCATATGCCAATATTTAATTCACTGAAATTTCTGTATGCTTGGAAGGAAGGCAGATGCTCATATATGTTGATCTTTGTTGGGCTGGAAAAACTGATAAAAAGTGTATGAAAAAAGCTCTCCCCAACATTTCCCTTCTCTTGGCCATGGTTGCACTGCCCTTTCTTTCCATCTTTTGTCCTTCTACAAAGATTCCAGGGCTCTTTTTCCACCATAATATCAGAAGCCAAAAATAACCATCTAATGTGTAAACAGCATTTGTAATGTTGGTAGCTGGAAGAGGTTAAGTATGTTTGCAAGACCTAGTTGATTACACCACAGACTTACTTTGTTGTTGTCAGTTTTTTTTTCTCTTTTAAAGGCTGTAGGTGGGGTGTGATGGACTGTACCACTATCATAGAAGATTTTTTCAGGACACATCGCAGTACCATAGTAGAATTTATCAATAGTAGAATTCCATAGGACATTATTTATCAACATATAACATTACCCAGTGTGAGACTCTGCCAGTAAACCTCAGAGCATTGAGTTCTCCACTGGTGAAGATGGCTTTCTGAAGTCATGAAATCCACTGCTGGGATGCCTGAGAGACAGTGATTGAAACCTGGCTGGAATTAGACTCTCTGTTAGTGTGTGGGAATTATGTGGTAAAAAGGGAAAACTCCTTTACTTTAGTCACTTTGAAAGTTCAAATGTACAGAACCTGCAAAAATAAGCAATGAAAAAAATCCATCACCACTCTCATGATAGCATAACTCAGAGTCTCTGCTGTTGTGTAACAATACACACTTTCAACTTTCTTCTCACCTGTCTCCAGAGAGAATGTTGTTAGTGCTGATGACCTTGAATTAGACCTTGTTGACTCTGTAAAACAATCTTCCTCTGCTTAGATTTTCACTCAGATTGATTTTGTTCTCAGAATATTCCTGGCAGCACTGAGTTTCTAGGAAATGAAAAGTGAAAGAAAAAGTACAGAAGATCAGCCCTTGAATAAACAACATTGTGCAGTATTAGCTACTATCCTGTGCTAGAGCCTGTCGTGGTAAGCAGTCGATGACAGGATCTAGCACAGATACTAATGAAAAACTGTTAATGAAAGATAAAACACTTGAGTCTTATTTTAGTTTTCCATTTCCCTTTCATTTGTGATGTACTGTACAGCAGGCCACAGAACATGTACAGAAACAGATATGCACACATTCACACCAGGCAATGACAGTCTGCCCAGTCAGAATCTGAGCTGTGAGTTATTAGAATTCTGTTTGTCACGGATCATCCACAGAAAGGGCAATGTTTGAACACAAGGATCCCCAGGAGAGAGCCTAGTAACATAAACCCTTGGAGCAAAAGCAGATGATTAACGTCATAGTTTGTGTGGTTGAGCCAAAGGTGAGCATGAGGATATGTGAGTCACCATTCTTAGAAATGGATCCAACTTCAGACAGGCGTCCAAAGTAAGACTATACAGTGCTGGGGCAATGACACTTTAATGATCAGAAGGATAGCAAGATTTTTAATGCTTAGAAATTGATTTTCTGGTGATGCACACGACAGCTGCAACATTTTAAAGGGAGCAAAAAGTTTTCATTTGTGTAAGAAAAGACAAACAAATATTTGGCTTACTGAAGTATCCACCTGTCATTCTTGTCATTCAGTTGATACTCTGTGCTTTGCACCTTTTGCAGCAATGACAACTTTTAGTCTTCCTGTGTCAGTCTTGCACATCTAGAGTTCAGAATGCTCGGCCAGTCTTACTTGCAGTTTTGCTCGAGCTCTGTCAGGTTGGATGGGTGAACTGGAATCAAGTACTTCTACAGATTGTCAATGGAATTCAAGTCTTGTCTATGGCTGGACCACTGAAGAACATTTACTCACTTGTTCTGAAGCTACTCCAGTACTGTCTTGGCTATATGCTTGGGGTCGTTGTCCCATTGGATTGTGAATCTTCAGAAACCCCAGTCTGAAGGATGAAGCAGGTTCTGCTCAAGGAGTTGTCTACGTCTTGCTCCATTCACTCCAAGCAGATAGTCCAACATTTGCCTTCTCTCGGCCATGATTACACTGCCCTTTCTTTCATCTTTGTCCTTCTACAAAGATTCCAGGACTCTTAATCCACCATAATATCAGAAGCCAAAATTAACCTTCTAACATGTAGAAATCATTTGCAATGAAAGGAGGTTGAAGGGTTTAGAACGTTTGTAAGACCTGGTTGATTACCACAAATAGACATACTTTGTTGTCAGTTTTTTTTCTCTTTGAAAGGCTATAGGAGGGGCGTGATGGACTGTACCACTATCATAGAAGATGTTTTTCTTCTAAGGATACTTCTGTAGCGACAAGGCTTATTTAAAATACAGGAATTAAGTTTGCTGCTCCCTTGCCAGTCCCTCTCTCCCTCATCTCAGTGCAGCTGGATACAGAGAGGCCATTCCATCTGGTTCACATTTGAGGTGCTTTTCTAGCTGATAGAGTTTCCTGATAAGGAACAGCTCCCAAGGCTGAGATTCACCAGCCACCCTAATAAATGGTCATCTCTGGCACCTTACTGTCTGGGAGATTCCATGGGAGAGTCACATCCCAAGGTTTACAACCCTAAGGTCAGAGGTCATTGTTACTCATCCTCCACCTCAATCAGAACGATCAGAACTGTCGACAACTGAATCTCAGGATTCAGGACTAGCGCTACATCGGGAACAAACTGGTCTTCTTCCCGTCTAAAGAATGTGACTTGCTTGGACCCACAGTCACTTTCTATGTGCACAAGCTCTGCTAGTTCAGCCGGGACTAACTAGCTGGTCTTCAGAGAGCCCACTGCCTGCGCGCAGCAGCAAGAATCTCCCCTTCCTTCTTCCACACCTCACGCCGAACCAGGACTGCCTGGCACAGGGCCGGAGGACGCCAATTGGATGCAGCAACAGCCTGTCGCTGTTCCCTTGTGTCTGCTGGAGATCTGAATCCACACAGACTGGATGAGTATTCAACATTCTGCATTACAGCTCGAGAATTCAATTGTTACCTCAACCTGAGTTGATATCAATTTAATTCCTATGAGTGACGTACTTCCTTGCGAGTATCTAGTGTAAAAGTTGTAATCAAAGCTCATTTACGAAACAGTCTAAAAGAATGGTACACTGAATGTATGTCCCTCTTGGTTTGTAACTCTTCGTTATTGAATATACACCTTTTGTATTCTGCTAACCCTCACTATAAGATCTGTTATGTTTATATGCACATTTTATGTATTAATAAATGTATTGTTGTTTATTAGTGTTCATGTGTGTGCTGTCACGATTGTAGTCCCTCCCCCTGAAGGGCGCTCCGGTTCTTTCACTTCGGACTTGATTTTGTGGACCTGCCCCGTTTCAGCTTCCTTCCAGCCCCCCTTAAAAGCCAGATGCCCACTCAGTTCGGGGCTCTGCATTGATTCCCGCATCGTGCGAGCCCGGGATCTGGATGCGCCTGGCTCCGTTATGGTTTTAAGTTCCTGTTCCTGTTCCCGTTCCCATTTCCCCTGCCGGTCCTGACCCCGGCTCTGGTTTTAATCGTCAGTCTCGTTTGTACCGCCCGGCTTTGGACCTTTTGCCTTCGTCTTGGATTTTCCCATTTTGAATCTGTTTTGGATTGTTTGCCCCGGACTCACCCCCCCTGGACACCTGCGCACTTTGGACACGCCCCCCGTTTTCATTCCCGTCTCCTGCCTGCCTTTTTTTCCTGTGTTCTCTTCACTCCACCCCGGATCGTGTTGTCTGCATAGGGCAACTGAAAGAACGCTTTCGTTACATGTGCGTTGCCGAGTTCTTCCGCAAGGTCAGTTTTCTAATAGCCATCAAAGAATCATTTTGTGACTTACTGCTACAATTATTAATTGTCTCGGTAAATGCACAAAACCCCTACACTTCCATAGTGATAGATATTAATCATCAATATATAGCATTTCCCAGTGTAAGACTCTCCCAGTAAACCCCAATGAATTGAGTTATTTACTAGTGAAAATGATTTGCTGAAGCAGTGAAATCCACTGCTGGGATTTCTTGCTGAGTTGCTGATGATTTGCTGAAGTAATTAAATCCATTGCTGGTGGAAACAATGAGGGAGCATGTCTGGGAGACAGTGACTGAATCCCGGCTGGAATCAGGCTGTCTGCTAGTATTGATCTGTGGGGACCAAATGGGACACTTTAGAGGTGACACTTTACAAGTGAAAATGCACAGCAGCTGGCCGCCTTGATAGTCAGTTAGGGGGGATTCACCTCTCTCATTATGACTTACCTGATAATTTCTGCTGTTATATAACAATATACAGACTTCCAGTTTTCTTCTCATCTGTCTCCAGAAAGAATTTTGATAGTGCTAATAACCTTGGATTAGTCCGTTTTCACTCTGTAAAAGAATCTTCCTTCCATAATTGCAACCTGTAACTTGTAAATACAGACCTTTTCACTCCAGTTCATTTTGTTCTCAGAATATTGCTGACAACACATTGCTTACAGGAAATGGAAAGTGAAAGTAAAATTTCCCCTTTGCTGCTAATTGTCTATCATTTGCGATAGGAGACCTGAAGAGTTGCTTTACAAAGGACTGAAAAAATGTACTGTAGCAGACATTTATTAGGTTGTGTAGGAAATTTTGTGAGTATGGTGCCTTGCAAAACTATTTGGACACTTAATATTAATATTCCGAAATGTTATTAAACTTAATATCTGAACTTAAGATATGCTATAGAAAATGTCTGCAAAAAAATAAAATATGATGATTGACATGTATTTGGGCAGACCAGGCTACCCAGAGAACACAGAACCAGTGACCACAGCCTAGCCATGGAAACTGGACACACACAAACCTGACTGCTCAGACAGGACAGGCTCAGTGACCTCAGTCTGGACACAGAAACTGGTCACAGACAGACCTGACTGTCCAGAGAGCACAAATTGTGCTCCCACTGCCAGCAGGAGAAGCAGAGATAGAGATACACTTTCTGCAGTACTGATGAAACACTGTACAATTGTTCCACATTGCTATCACACAGGTGTTATTCCAGTCTTTCTTAGCTGTAAAAAAAATGTTATGTAAATTTTTGTTTTTCCAGATATACACTGTCTATTATCTAAAGGGGTTGTTTCCCATTGTTATTGTCTATGAAATGGTCACTTCTTGTGCCCTAAATGTTCCCTGAGATTCAGAGATTTTCTCATTCCTGGATTGAGCAGTGAGAATTTTTTTTCCAACTTTTAAGTTCAAATACAGAACAAACACATACAGTATAAACCTTTACAGCATTATATATCGAAAATGGTAAATATGCACGCATGAGCAAAACAAAACCAAAAGAGAAAATACATTTTGCTCTGGTCAATAAAAACAACATTTTCAGTTGGAAGCTTTTCACAAGCATGTTTTTCTTCCTTTTTTTTTCTAATTGTTTTCTCGCGCAACATTTAAGGGAAAGAGAGATGTAGTTGTTTAATAGAGCAGTTGTATCTTTCTTTCTCCTATTATGAGTGGCCCTGCCATCATTCTGCTCCGATTACTTCTTGCTATTTATGCGGCAATGGCAATTTAACAGCTCAGGCAGACTGAGTGGAGAAGAGGATCTGTGTCTTCGTAACATCTAATAGAAATTTCTCCTGGAATGTCTCTTAAGTGGTTTAATCCCATTATTTCTTACCTGAGAAAAAAAGGATTCTGTCAGGAAAACACTTAAATTAGAGAAGAGGTATTCACCCATTTTTCATATATTTTAAAGATTTTTTTTTAAAATGACATGGGATGAAATGTGTGACTTTCTTGACAAAGTCACACACACCACAGGGAACCACCACAGGATATAGTTTGCCACAGGAAATAAGATTTTATAACTGAATCCTACAAAAACTATAAAACAGAGGCCTATTGGACATTACTGTAGCTAAAGCTCACCTTAGAAATTGTTGGTGATTGGACAGCAGTCCCGAAAGTCTATTAGCTAAACTGAGACAGAATATGCAGGGTTTTCTTTTGTGTTTTGGTTGATGTTTGTTGTTCTTGTCAACAGCAGTACAGTATGTTACTTAAAATGACCATTACATTGATTATCTTAAAGAGCAAAATACAGTCTGTATCATGTTTTTTGAGGATGGATACATGACAAAAAGAAAGTGAAACTAACAACCGAAACTGAGAAACTCATGAATTATTCATCTGTGGGAATGTCCCATGTTTTATACTGTGCAGAGTAGGGCAGATAAAAACAAAGTGAAAGAAAGAAGAAAGAAGAGGAGGAGGTAATGCCAATGCTAACCAAAAAAGGTTATTTAATCTCACTAAAACTGATTGGATGATGTGCTAGTGGGCAGTGCTACTGCCCACTAGCACAGATGCTGTGCTAGTTCATTAGCACTGTATATTTAGCATTTTTACCACAGAATTTAAGCATTTAATCCATGTTAAGGTAACATGGACAGGGGTGGTGTTCCAGGACACTTTGTGAGCCTCATTTAAACAAGTGAATCACATTGAAGGGTTAAGGGTTAAAAGTGCTACTATATTAACTAGATGAGGATAGGAAAATAGATTTGTTTGGAACTTTGTGTGGGAATGATTAAAAATAAGCAACTCTTTTTCTTTGTCTGTGGTCTGGTAGATTTGTGCCAATGTATGCCTTGGTAGCAAAATATCACTGTAACTGTGCTAGAAAATTATTTCTTATTTGCAGCAGTCCTTTGATTATGAAAGTTAGACAGTAACCACAAATGATCAATTTACAGAACAGTCATTGCTGTTGTATTAATGAGTAAGGTACTGTACTCGGATTACTCAGATATTGGAAGTTGCTTTAGATGAAAAGTTTTTTGAATTTTAGAAGCAGCAATCTCTTTGTCTGCTAGTCTAAGTCTGTCAGTAAGTAAGTTTGGAGCACAGAAACAAAGTGCAGGAAGTGAATGGTTCAAAATAAATCTAGAACATTTTCACAGGCAAATTGACTCCAAATTAGGTTGTTCAAGAAAAAAACAAAAATTATTAACCAAGCATGTAAAGTTTTATTCCATACTCAAAAGAAAGCAAACACAACGCCGGCTGTGGAAACACAATGTTTTGGCTGTCTGCCCTATCTTTCTTACACCCGAAGAAGGCTCCACAGCTGAAACTTTGTGTTTAGTTTCTTCTCTTTTCAGCATTGGAATAAACCTTTACTTGTTCCTTTGCAGCCTACACATGCTGACTAATTGTATTATTAAATGAAGTTTAAGAGGAATAACAGTAACACTTTAGTCTCACCCAGCTGTTTCTAAACATATTTGTTATTTAAATTAACTATTGTCACAGAAGTCAGAAGGGACAAACCGTGGAGAGGCAGGAGAGCGAAAAAGACCCCATGTGAAGCGGCGGAACGGGGGTTAGCCGGGGTCAGCCGTGCAAAGAGTTCTGGAGTGCCGTAAAGAAACCTATGCCCTCAGGTCATGGACGGAGCGGCGACCTGGTGCTAGGCAGGTCTCAGAACATCCGAAGGTCAATGCTGAGCGAAGCAGAATAAGTGACCCGGAAATATATAGCCCCAGAAAGAGAGACAGCGGAAGGAGAGCAAAGCACAGGAAACTAGGGACAGGACAGAGAAGGAGAACCCTCTGGCTACAGAGGGCATGACAAACAATTGATTGTAAAACAATCTTCCTCTGCTTAGATTTTCACTCAGATTGATTTTGTTCTCAGAATATTCCTGGCAGCACTGAGTTTCTAGGAAATGAAAAGTGAAAGAAAAAGTACAGAAGATCAGCCCTTGAATAAACAACATTGTGCAGTATTAGCTACTATCCTGTGCTAGAGCCTGTCGTGGTAAGCAGTCGATGACAGGATCTAGCACAGATACTAATGAAAAACTGTTAATGAAAGATAAAACACTTGAGTCTTATTTTAGTTTTCCATTTCCCTTTCATTTGTGATGTACTGTACAGCAGGCCACAGAACATGTACAGAAACAGATATGCACACATTCACACCAGGCAATGACAGTCTGCCCAGTCAGAATCTGAGCTGTGAGTTATTAGAATTCTGTTTGTCACGGATCATCCACAGAAAGGGCAATGTTTGAACACAAGGATCCCCAGGAGAGAGCCTAGTAACATAAACCCTTGGAGCAAAAGCAGATGATTAACGTCATAGTTTGTGTGGTTGAGCCAAAGGTGAGCATGGGGATATGTGAGTCACCATTCTTAGAAATGGATCCAACTTCAGACAGGCGTCCAAAGTAAGACTATACAGTGCTGGGGCAATGACACTTTAATGATCAGAAGGATAGCAAGATTTTTAATGCTTTGAAATTGATTTTCTGGTGATGCACACGACAGCTGCAACATTTTAAAGGGAGCAAAAAGTTTTCATTTGTGTAAGAAAAGACAAACAAATATTTGGCTTACTGAAGTATCCACCTGTCATTCTTGTCATTCAGTTGATACTCTGTGCTTTGCACCTTTTGCAGCAATGAGAACTTTTAGTCTTCCTGTGTCAGTCTTGCACATCTAGAGTTCAGAATGCTCGGCCAGTCTTACTTGCAGTTTTGCTCGAGCTCTGTCAGGTTGGATGGGTGAACTGGAATCAAGTACTTCTACAGATTGTCAATGGAATTCAAGTCTTGTCTATGGCTGGACCACTGAAGAACATTTACTCACTTGTTCTGAAGCTACTCCAGTACTGTCTTGGCTATATGCTTGGGGTCGTTGTCCCATTGGATTGTGAATCTTCAGAAACCCCAGTCTGAAGGATGAAGCAGGTTCTGCTCAAGGAGTTGTCTACGTCTTGCTCCATTCACTCCAAGCAGATAGTCCAACATTTGCCTTCTCTCGGCCATGATTACACTGCCCTTTCTTTCATCTTTGTCCTTCTACAAAGATTCCAGGACTCTTAATCCACCATAATATCAGAAGCCAAAATTAACCTTCTAACATGTAGAAATCATTTGCAATGAAAGGAGGTTGAAGGGTTTAGAACGTTTGTAAGACCTGGTTGATTACCACAAATAGACATACTTTGTTGTCAGTTTTTTTTCTCTTTGAAAGGCTATAGGAGGGGCGTGATGGACTGTACCACTATCATAGAAGATGTTTTTCTTCTAAGGATACTTCTGTAGCGACAAGGCTTATTTAAAATACAGGAATTAAGTTTGCTGCTCCCTTGCCAGTCCCTCTCTCCCTCATCTCAGTGCAGCTGGATACAGAGAGGCCATTCCATCTGGTTCACATTTGAGGTGCTTTTCTAGCTGATAGAGTTTCCTGATAAGGAACAGCTCCCAAGGCTGAGATTCACCAGCCACCCTAATAAATGGTCATCTCTGGCACCTTACTGTCTGGGAGATTCCATGGGAGAGTCACATCCCAAGGTTTACAACCCTAAGGTCAGAGGTCATTGTTACTCATCCTCCACCTCAATCAGAACGATCAGAACTGTCGACAACTGAATCTCAGGATTCAGGACTAGCGCTACATCGGGAACAAACTGGTCTTCTTCCCGTCTAAAGAATGTGACTTGCTTGGACCCACAGTCACTTTCTATGTGCACAAGCTCTGCTAGTTCAGCCGGGACTAACTAGCTGGTCTTCAGAGAGCCCACTGCCTGCGCGCAGCAGCAAGAATCTCCCCTTCCTTCTTCCACACCTCACGCCGAACCAGGACTGCCTGGCACAGGGCCGGAGGACGCCAATTGGATGCAGCAACAGCCTGTCGCTGTTCCCTTGTGTCTGCTGGAGATCTGAATCCACACAGACTGGATGAGTATTCAACATTCTGCATTACAGCTCGAGAATTCAATTGTTACCTCAACCTGAGTTGATATCAATTTAATTCCTATGAGTGACGTACTTCCTTGCGAGTATCTAGTGTAAAAGTTGTAATCAAAGCTCATTTACGAAACAGTCTAAAAGAATGGTATACTGAATGTATGTCCCTCTTGGTTTGTAACTCTTCGTTATTGAATATACACCTTTTGTATTCTGCTAACCCTCACTATAAGATCTGTTATGTTTATATGCACATTTTATGTATTAATAAAAGTATTGTTGTTTATTAGTGTTCATGTGTGTGCTGTCACGATTGTAGTCCCTCCCCCTGAAGGGCGCTCCGGTTCTTTCACTTCGGACTTGATTTTGTGGACCTGCCCCGTTTCAGCTTCCTTCCAGCCCCCCTTAAAAGCCAGATGCCCACTCAGTTCGGGGCTCTGCATTGATTCCCGCATCGTGCGAGCCCGGGATCTGGATGCGCCTGGCTCCGTTATGGTTTTAAGTTCCTGTTCCTGTTCCCGTTCCCATTTCCCCTGCCGGTACTGACCCCGGCTCTGGTTTTAATCGTCAGTCTCGTTTGTACCGCCCGGCTTTGGACCTTTTGCCTTCGTCTTGGATTTTCCCATTTTGAATCTGTTTTGGATTGTTTGCCCCGGACTTACCCCCCCTGGACACCTGCGCACTTTGGACACGCCCCCCGTTTTCATTCCCGTCTCCTGCCTGCCTTTTTTTCCTGTGTTCTCTTCACTCCACCCCGGATCGTGTTGTCTGCATAGGGCAACTGAAAGAACGCTTTCGTTACATGTGCGTTGCCGAGTTCTTCCGCAAGGTCAGTTTTCTAATAGCCATCAAAGAATCATTTTGTGACTTACTGCTACAATTATTAATTGTCTCGGTAAATGCACAAAACCCCTACACTTCCATAGTGATAGATATTAATCATCAATATATAGCATTTCCCAGTGTAAGACTCTCCCAGTAAACCCCAATGAATTGAGTTATTTACTAGTGAAAATGATTTGCTGAAGCAGTGAAATCCACTGCTGGGATTTCTTGCTGAGTTGCTGATGATTTGCTGAAGTAATTAAATCCATTGCTGGTGGAAACAATGAGGGAGCATGTCTGGGAGACAGTGACTGAATCCCGGCTGGAATCAGGCTGTCTGCTAGTATTGATCTGTGGGGACCAAATGGGACACTTTAGAGGTGACACTTTACAAGTGAAAATGCACAGCAGCTGGCCGCCTTGATAGTCAGTTAGGGGGGATTCACCTCTCTCATTATGACTTACCTGATAATTTCTGCTGTTATATAACAATATACAGACTTCCAGTTTTCTTCTCATCTGTCTCCAGAAAGAATTTTGATAGTGCTAATAACCTTGGATTAGTCCGTTTTCACTCTGTAAAAGAATCTTCCTTCCATAATTGCAACCTGTAACATGTAAATACAGACCTTTTCACTCCAGTTCATTTTGTTCTCAGAATATTGCTGACAACACATTGCTTACAGGAAATGGAAAGTGAAAGTAAAATTTCCCCTTTGCTGCTAATTGTCTATCATTTGCGATAGGAGACCTGAAGAGTTGCTTTACAAAGGACTGAAAAAATGTACTGTAGCAGACATTTATTAGGTTGTGTAGGAAATTTTGTGAGTATGGTGCCTTGCAAAACTATTTGGACACTTAATATTAATATTCCGAAATGTTATTAAACTTAATATCTGAACTTAAGATATGCTATAGAAAATGTCTGCAAAAAAATAAAATATGATGATTGACATGTATTTGGGCAGACCAGGCTACCCAGAGAACACAGAACCAGTGACCACAGCCTAGCCATGGAAACTGGACACACACAAACCTGACTGCTCAGACAGGACAGGCTCAGTGACCACAGTCTGGACACAGAAACTGGTCACAGACAGACCTGACTGGCCAGAGAGCACAAATTGTGCTCCCACTGCCAGCAGGAGAAGCAGAGATAGAGATGCACTTTCTGCAGTACTGATGAAACACTGTACAATTGTTCCACATTGCTATCACACAGGTGTTATTCCAGTCTTTCTTAGCTGTAAAAAAAATGTTATGTAAATTTTTGTTTTTCCAGATATACACTGTCTATTATCTAAAGGGGTTGTTTCCCATTGTTATTGTCTATGAAATGGTCACTTCTTGTGCCCTAAATGTTCCCTGAGATTCAGAGATTTTCTCATTCCTGGATTGAGCAGTGAGAATTTTTTTTCCAACTTTTAAGTTCAAATACAGAACAAACACATACAGTATAAACCTTTACAGCATTATATATCGAAAATGGTAAATATGCACGCATGAGCAAAACAAAACCAAAAGAGAAAATACATTTTGCTCTGGTCAATAAAAACAACATTTTCAGTTGGAAGCTTTTCACAAGCATGTTTTTCTTCCTTTTTTTTCTAATTGTTTTCTCGCGCAACATTTAAGGGAAAGAGAGATGTAGTTGTTTAATAGAGCAGTTGTATCTTTCTTTCTCCTATTATGAGTGGCCCTGCCATCATTCTGCTCCGATTACTTCTTGCTATTTATGCGGCAATGGCGATTTAACAGCTCAGGCAGACTGAGTGGAGAAGAGGATCTGTGTCTTCGTAACATCTAATAGAAATTTCTCCTGGAATGTCTCTTAAGTGGTTTAATCCCATTATTTCTTACCTGAGAAAAAAAGGATTCTGTCAGGAAAACACTTGAGTTAGAGAAGAGGTATTCACCCATTTTTCATATATTTTAAAGATTTTTTTTTAAAATGACATGGGATGAAATGTGTGACTTTCTTGACAAAGTCACACACACCACAGGGAACCACCACAGGATATAGTTTGCCACAGGAAATAAGATTTTATAACTGAATCCTACAAAAACTATAAAACAGAGGCCTATTGGACATTACTGTAGCTAAAGCTCACCTTAGAAATTGTTGGTGATTGGACAGCAGTCCCGAAAGTCTATTAGCTAAACTGAGACAGAATATGCAGGGTTTTCTTTTGTGTTTTGGTTGATGTTTGTTGTTCTTGTCAACAGCAGTACAGTATGTTACTTAAAATGACCATTACATTGATTATCTTAAAGAGCAAAATACAGTCTGTATCATGTTTTTTGAGGATGGATACATGACAAAAAGAAAGTGAAACTAACAACCGAAACTGAGAAACTCATGAATTATTCATCTGTGGGAATGTCCCATGTTTTATACTGTGCAGAGTAGGGCAGATAAAAACAAAGTGAAAGAAAGAAGAAAGAAGAGGAGGAGGTAATGCCAATGCTAACCAAAAAAGGTTATTTAATCTCACTAAAACTGATTGGATGATGTGCTAGTGGGCAGTGCTACTGCCCACTAGCACAGATGCTGTGCTAGTTCATTAGCACTGTATATTTAGCATTTTTACCACAGAATTTAAGCATTTAATCCATGTTAAGGTAACATGGACAGGGGTGGTGTTCCAGGACACTTTGTGAGCCTCATTTAAACAAGTGAATCATATTGAAGGGTTAAGGGTTAAAAGTGCTACTATATTAACTAGATGAGGATAGGAAAATAGATTTGTTTGGAACTTTTGTGGGAATGATTAAAAATAAGCAACTCTTTGTCTGTGGTCTGGTAGATTTGTGCCAATGTATGCCTTGGTAGCAAAATGTCACTGTAACTGTGCTAGAAAATTATTTCTTATTTGCAGCAGTCCTTTGATTATGAAAGTTAGACAGTAACCACAAATGATCAATTTACAGAACAGTCATTGCTGTTGTATTAATGAGTAAGGTACTGTACTCGGATTACTCAGATATTGGAAGTTGCTTTAGATGAAAAGTTTTTTGAATTTTAGAAGCAGCAATCTGTTTGTCTGCTAGTCTAAGTCTGTCAGTAAGTAAGTTTGGAGCACAGAAACAAAGTGCAGGAAGTGAATGGTTCAAAATAAATCTAGAACATTTTCACAGGCAAATTGACTCCAAATTAGGTTGTTCAAGAAAAAAACAAAAATTATTAACCAAGCATGTAAAGTTTTATTCCATACTCAAAAGAAAACAAACACAACGCCGGCTGTGGAAACACAATGTTTTGGCTGACTGCCCTATCTTTCTTACACCCGAAGAAGGCTCCACAGCTGAAACTTTGTGTTTAGTTTCTTCTCTTTTCAGCATTGGAATAAACCTTTACTTGTTCCTTTGCAGCCTACACATGCTGACTAATTGTATTATTAAATGAAGTTTGAGAGGAATAACAGTAACACTTTAGTCTCACCCAGCTGTTTCTAAACATATTTGTTATTTAAATTAACTATTGTCACAGAAGTCGGAAGGGACAAACCGTGGAGAGGCAGGAGAGCGAAAAAGACCCCATGTGAAGCGGCGGAACGGGGGTTAGCCCGGGCTCAGCCGTGCAAAGAGTTCTGGAGTGCCGTAAAGAAACCTATGCCCTCAGGTCATGGACGGAGCGGTGACCTGGTGCTAGGCAGGTCTCAGAACATCCGAAGGTCAATGCTGAGCGAAGCAGAATAAGTGACCTGGAAATATATAGCCCCAGAGAGAGAGACACCGGAAGGAGAGCAAAGCACAGGAAACTAGGGACAGGACAGAGAAGGAGAACCCTCTGGCTACAGAGGGCATGACAAACAATTGATTGTAAAACAATCTTCCTCTGCTTAGATTTTCACTCAGATTGATTTTGTTCTCAGAATATTCCTGGCAGCACTGAGTTTCTAGGAAATGAAAAGTGAAAGAAAAAGTACAGAAGATCAGCCCTTGAATATACAACATTGTGCAGTATTAGCTACTATCCTGTGCTAGAGCCTGTCGTGGTAAGCAGTCGATGACAGGATCTAGCACAGATACTAATGAAAAACTGTTAATGAAAGATAAAACACTTGAGTCTTATTTTAGTTTTCCATTTCCCTTTCATTTGTGATGTACTGTACAGCAGGCCACAGAACATGTACAGAAACAGATATGCACACATTCACACCAGGCAATGACAGTCTGCCCAGTCAGAATCTGAGCTGTGAGTTATTAGAATTCTGTTTGTCACGGATCATCCACAGAAAGGGCAATGTTTGAACACAAGGATCCCCAGGAGAGAGCCTAGTAACATAAACCCTTGGAGCAAAAGCAGATGATTAACGTCATAGTTTGTGTGGTTGAGCCAAAGGTGAGCATGAGGATATGTGAGTCACCATTCTTAGAAATGGATCCAACTTCAGACAGGCGTCCAAAGTAAGACTATACAGTGCTGGGGCAATGGCACTTTAATGATCAGAAGGATAGCAAGATTTTTAATGCTTAGAAATTGATTTTCTGGTGATGCACACGACAGCTGCAACATTTTAAAGGGAGCAAAAAGTTTTCATTTGTGTAAGAAAAGACAAACAAATATTTGGCTTACTGAAGTATCCACCTGTCATTCTTGTCATTCAGTTGATACTCTGTGCTTTGCACCTTTTGCAGCAATGAGAACTTTTAGTCTTCCTGTGTCAGTCTTGCACATCTAGAGTTCAGAATGCTCGGCCAGTCTTACTTGCAGTTTTGCTCGAGCTCTGTCAGGTTGGATGGGTGAACTGGAATCAAGTACTTCTACAGATTGTCAATGGAATTCAAGTCTTGGCTATGGCTGGACCACTGAAGGACATTTACTCACTTGTTCTGAAGCCACTCCAGTACTGTCTTGGCTATATGCTTGGGGTCGTTGTCCCGTTGGATTGTGAATCTTCAGAAACCCCAGTCTGAAGGATGAAGCAGGTTCTGCTCAAGGAGTTGTCTACGTCTTGCTCCATTCACTCCAAGCAGATAGTCCAACATTTGCCCTTCTCTCGGCCATGATTACACTGCCCTTTCTTTCATCTTTGTCCTTCTACAAAGATTCCAGGACTCTTAATCCACCATAATATCAGAAGCCAAAATTAACCTTCTAACATGTAGAAATCATTTGCAATGAAAGGAGGTGGAAGGGTTTAAGAATGTTTGTAAGACCTGGTTGATTACCACACATAGACATACTTTGTTGTCAGTTTTTTTTTCTCTTTGAAAGGCTATAGGAGGGGTGTGATGGACTGTACCACTATCATAGAAGATGTTTTTCTTCTAAGGATACTTCTGTAGCGGCAAGGCTTATTTAAAATACAGGAATTAAGTTTGCTGCTCCCTTGCCAGTCCCTCTCTCCCTCATCTCAGTGCAGCTGGATACAGAGAGGCCATTCCATCTGGTTCACATTTAAGGTGCTTTTCTAGCTGATAGAGTTTCCTGATAAGGAACAGCTCCCAAGGCTGAGATTCACCAGCCACCCTAATAAATGGTCATCTCTGGCGCCTTACTGTCTGGGAGATTCCATGGGAGAGTCACATCCCAAGGTTTACAACCCTAAGGTCAGAGGTCATTGTTACTCATCCTCCACCTCAATCAGCCAATCAGGAACTGGTAGGGCAGGGTAACCCCACAATGTCTCGAATGCCCGCGGAACTTTTAGCCACTGAACTACCGTAGTTCCTCCAGATAAAACAGGCAGCACAATGCCCAGAAGGTGCCCCTCCAGGACATTCTCAGACTCAGCTCGGACAATCACGTGACGGCCAGTGTGTCCGAGTGCCAGGACTTAACTTTGTTCTAAGAGTCGAGAACGGAGGTTGCCCATGCATAACAAAAAGATCTGCCCCAGGTTAGCCCAGCTGACAGCCTCGTGAACCACCGGTACTCCACCGCCAAAGCTCGCCTGATCAACGAGTGAACTACGGTCGGAACTGTCGACAGCTGAATCTCAGCATTCAGGACTAGCGCTACATCGGGAACGAACTGGTCTTCTTCCCATCTAAAGAGTGTGACTGGCTTGGACCCGCAGTCACTTTCCATGTGCACAAGCTCTGCTAGTTTCAGCCAACACTAACTAGCCGGTCTTCAAAGAGCATCAGCAGCGCATCACAGCAGGAATCTCTCCCTCCTCTCCTTCTCGCCAGCCGCACCAGCCACTGCCTGGCACCGAGCCAGAGAGTGCCGATTGCACACAACAACAGCCTGCCACTGTTTCTTTGTGTCCGCGGGAGATCTGAATCCACACAGATCGGATGAGTATTCAACATTCTGCATTACAGCTCGAGAATTCAATTGTTACCTCAACCACAATTGATATCAATCTAATACCTATGAGTGATGTCCAGTGACAGACAGCTGCAATCACTGACTAAGGCATGGTGTTGATATACTGATGGCACTTTGGCTGATTTGGTTAACATGCTTTCCTCTTAAACAGGAGATGCTGAGTTCAAATCCCAGCAGTGCTTGTCTTACAAAATGAATCACTATGGATGATTACGTACAGCTTGATTTTGTTTAACACAAGTTTTCATTTTCTTTCTGGAACAACTTGCTTTTCATGAAATTCATACAGCTTGTGAAAGATGAAATACAAATCTTGCCTTGTATATCGCAGGCTGGTAAGAAAGAAGCATTATTTTCTTTTTTTAAGCTTGCAAATGGAGAAAAGGGACACACGTGAGTCTCTGTTAATTGAAAGGTTAGTGGTTTGAGCCCACCCAGAAATGCACTTCTCATTATTGCAATGTAAACCTCACCTCTACTTATTTGAATTTTTTTAGCAAAACCTTAACCCACTTGATATTTGCAGGAAATGTGAATGTTTTTGTTAAACAATTAAGTACGTAAATCAATATCACTGGGAATGGCCAATAATGACCAACATTCAAGGACATCATATTCATCCATGGACTTTGATCTTCGAACGGCTGGCAGAAAAATTAATTTATGCTCTCGTTGCATCCTTATTTAGAATATTTAAAATTACGACACAGATTTGTTGGAGAACTTGACAAGCAAAAAAGACAGTTGGACAGCATGATTATGTTAGGACTGTACATTTGTATTTTAATACTTTTGTATATTTATCTTAATTTTAATATACATGTAACCATAAATGCTGTTCTATGTAAATACATTTTGTTGTATTTTATCATATTTTAGCTGAGGGCACAAGGGGGTCTATTATACCTTGCAAAACTTCCAAGACAACTATAACAGAGGCTCATATTTTAATAAAATTTGCTTTAAAAGAAAACCAAAATTTGTACAATATCATCCCTCAATATCAACGTTCAAATGAAGGATTTAAAGAAGCAACAGCGATAGGAGAGTACATTGATTTTGGACCAATATTTGCATCTGAACAATCCTTCCTCCTGGAAAGAAGAAAAAACAGGTATGTTTTGAGTCTCATGATGATGCTCTTCTGGATAAAAACAAAACAGTGCAAATTTGTTTCTGATCTATTTTGGATAAAATTATAACTGTCATCGAAGAGAAATGTGATCAGTTGAATGCAGTCGAAACTTTCGACATTTTATATGATGACAGGACGTACATTTAGGACTCAGTACCGATAACACTGCTGCTATTGATGGAGTAGAAATAAGTGATGTATTGGCAGTTTTATCCGAGGCAAGAAGTACTAGAACACCTCCTATAAAAATGTTAGGATTCAGAGCAAGAAATATTTTTCCACCTCACCCAATGGTATTGCATTAACGAGGCTGAAGCTGGCTTCTTATTCGCCAGCTTCTTCTTCTGCCTTAAATGCTGCTGCTGTGATGTTATGCCGCCTTTCGCCTGTAGATGGCTCTCTACAGTAATTTTTAAAAGTACTAATCGGGATAGATTACTGTACTTATCCTCAGTAAAGGGGAATATGTAAGTAGTGACTATCCAAATAGCATTTTTGTGTGAAACACATTTCAGAAAATTGTAAACCAATTTTCAAAACTCACAATAACACAAACACAATAAGTAAATAAGACAAAGGCAAAACATAAGTTCACAGGCACTTTCTGCATATTTACCATGACCTTGCCTTCTGATCATAAAAAGTCTTAAAATCTTGCATTTTACAAGAACTTTTTAATAGAAATGGGACATTTAGAACATGGCATACGAGAATATATGGTTAACCGAGGATAAGCAATGGGTGATGGCACTTTCTGCTTCTTGCTATAAACCTACCCTCTGGTTATAAAAACATCTAAGAATTCTGACACTGAGGTGTGAGAGACAATGGAACAGACTATCAAAATCCTGAACTTTTTTTAAATTTGACCCTGTGAACATGGCATGTCCCTCCTTCCTCATTACCAAAACATCTCAATGTTCCGACACTATGTACATTGGTAATTACAACACTTCACTGTTGCATTTCTGAGTTGTGGCATTGTGAACATGGCATGTTAAAGTATATAGAAAATCTAGATCAGAACAGGCTAAATGCAATTCATAGTGATTTATCATTTTCTTACTTTCTAAATGAAAAAAAAATATTTTTTCAGTGATTATGACACTTCGGTATGACATAAAATATGCTTCAATGACAGAATAAATAATCATGGAAAAAATACCCACAGTGGACATTCATATTTGTGATTATAGGAATGTTAAATATCAGGTGAGTAGCTGCGTCAGCATGCGTAGGCTGCAAAGGAACAAGTAAAGGGTTATTCCATGCTGAAAAGAGAAGAAAGGAAACAAAACGTGTCGGCCGTGGAGCCTTCTTCAGGTATTAGAAAGACAGGGCAGTATGCAAAGATATTTTTTTTTATCTTTGCTTACTGCAGTTTATCTTTGATGACAACATCAAAGACATTAAGGAATTCTTACTGCTAACAGCTCCACATCAACTTCCTTTTATAACTAACCTCATCAGATCTCTCAACTCCCAACTCTTCCAGTTTCTCACTTCAGAGAAGGATAAAAAAACTCAATCATCCTCTACAGAGAAAAACCATCAACACCCTTATCACCTCCACCAATCCTAACCTTGTTGTCACTGTACCCTCTGACTTTTCCCTTTCACCCCTTTGCATCCTCAGCTAACATATTTAAATAGTACAACACAATTACAATAGATTGTACAGTATTTACAGTTTAAAATTAAGGTAAATATGTCAAAATATCAAAGCCCAACTGCACAGTGCTGACGTAACAATGCTTGCCAAGTTCTCAAATCAATCTGCATTGT